>NC_059352.1:4835992-5135992 GCF_019703515.2 Myxocyprinus asiaticus
CTGGAAATTTTATGGAAATTCTTTTGTCACAGGTGTGGAAACACTGTAGATTTAGGAAGCAAAGTAGGTTATTGGTTTTGGTTATCAGTAGTGAAATTGTAGTCTTGAAAGCTACTTTAAAGTTTAAAGTCTCATTTACCGGCTGCAGGTTCAATTCAATACTCAGACAGTGACCCGTTTGATTTTGATTATTGGTAATAGCCAAAGTAATTGCAGAGAAGAAAATTTGATCAGAATCAGAATGAGCTTTATTGCCAAGTATGCTTACACATACAAGTAATTTGTCTTGGTGACAGAAGCTTCCAGTGCACAAACAAAACAACAAGACAGAGATAATAATAATAATAATAATAATAATAATAATAATAATAATAATAATAATAAATAGAATAAAGATAAAAAGCGAATAGAAAATATAAGTATATACAGAAATACACAATAAGACTATATATATATATATATATATATATATATATATATATATATATATATATATATATATATATATATATACACACACACACACACACATATGTAAAAATACAAATCTGTTATATACAGATAGTGCAAGGGAATATAATGGGAGAAGAGGTAGGATATGTTAGATAAATATAAATAGACTAAGCTGTGTATTGCACATAATTATCGCTCAATGGGGCAGTTTTAAGGGTTCATGAGATGGATAGCCTGAGGGAAAAAGTATTACTCAGAGGTTGCTCTTTCATAGCTCAGAAGACATAAAGTATTGTTTTTTTAACTGTTTGCCTCAGATGTTTATCCTAAAATTCCAAATAAAAATAGACAAATGTGACAATTGGTGAAATATAGTAAGTATATAGAGCTATAAAATGGTTGTTGACAGCATAGCTTAGATAATTAGTTTTTGGGAGGATTAAATGTGAAAAATTTGTGTTCATACCGAGATCTCTGACTTTTGCAGACTTTAGTATCTCGGCAAATCTGAGCACAGATTGAGACATTGTTGAGATCTCTTCTGAAACTCTAGAGGAGACGTGTGAGATATAAATTGGTGTCTTTTTCTCAGTAGAAAAGTCTCCATTTGCTCTCCTTTTAATCTCAGTGCTGTTGACAATAAAACATTGAGATGTTAATGAGACAAAAAAAAAATGACTTGTAAGATTTACTTAAATAACATGTTTTTGCACAGCTTTTCTAAGTAAATTTGAATGGTATAAAATTAAGTAAAATATACTTAGCTTAATGACATAATATTAATTAAGTGAGTGAGTAAATTTAACTTAAACATTTCAGTTAAATCTGATGTAAATGGTACTTAAATAAACGAATATTTTATTAGAACCTTTCACATTTTTAACTTTTCTTATAAACATGTTTAATCATGAACCAGTTGACATAGGGAAGTGTAATTCATGCTATATAGTCTATTAGACAACATCACCTTGCATTACTGGTAATAGAAACAAGATATAGAGCTGCACAACATCTGGTGCACAAAACATGATGATGGTAACAGTCATCGGGAAAGTTTGAGTAGAAAATGAACTTTAAACTTCACAAAACAGGAAGTTACCAAACGTAACAACAAAATCAACAATAGAAATGGTCTAAATACTCGCAAACAGTGAAACCGTGCAACCTCATTAATTATTTAAGCCCGGTGCATGATGGGAACACCGCTTCAAAAGGTTAAGTAAAATGTACTTATTTTATTTACCAGTGAAATCTACTCAAATTAGTGAGTAAATAGGACAAGGTTTTCTACGTTAGGATCAATACATGATGACGCATCTTAAAGATAACTAACAATCATAAATATTAACATTAATTTTAACATGATTGAATTGAGTAAAAATGTAAAATGTATTTAATATTTTTAAGTTCATGCTTAAACCTAACTTATTTAATGTAGAAAGTACTTAATTTTTTTCTGCTATATTTTCTTCACCGCAAAATTAGTTTTTTCAATGATAAGTGATTGTTCTTTCCTGTGGGTGTCAATCAATTTTTATCTCTTGTATTGTTAATGTAGTATAAATGCCCACCTTATTTTCTCCATAAAAAAAAAAAAAAAAAAAAGCTGTAGTAGATACCTTTTGCATGACCGGGTCTCTAAATGATTTCATACTGTGCACACTCCCATTCATGAAGTTTAAGTCTCATTGTAAGTGCTGCGTATAAACAGCATGGAACCCTCAATTCCGTATTTGCCTCTCGGGGATGTAAAGCATCTGCTTTTTGGATTGTAGCATATACTCTGGCTCCACCAGATCCTTTTCCAAGAGAGAGTGGTGGGTCCATGCCAGTTGTGCACTTGTATGGGGCAGAGGCTGGATTTGTCCGCTCTGTGACCACACATGCCAGTCCTTAGTGGATTAGCTCGTCTCTCATACTGTATGAAATCATGGAAATTTGATGCTGTTTATGTAAAGTTTTATGTAATATGAGACAAAGTTGTGTGTGGCGATATTGTTTACCACTGCAGTTTAAAAAACATATTTTTATGTTCTATTATATTCTTTATTTTATTTCTAATATAAATAGAGTTGAAAAGATAGTGATAAAAATGTGACATGCATTCAAAGTCTCATGTGATTTAAAAAATATAACTATGTTTATCGTTTGCCCAGTATTTGATCTTGTCTCTTAATTTCAAATGTCAATGAAAAGGTGTATAATTCCATGCTTATCACGACTGTAATTAACCTATAGACCTTTAAAAATATTTCTGCCTTCCTCTGGAACGAGAATGATATCGTGCATTTGAAAGGATTGTTTTACTTCACAAACAGCGCAGCTTATGTAATCTGTCAACCTTGATAACACACAGAGGTGTTGCAGAAGAAAACAGGCTGTCTGGATAGTCTAATACGGCTAAATAGTACATCATTCTGGTTTTCAACTGATAATCTTATAGTGATAAAGAATATCTTTTATGCTCTCTGTTTGTGTGTTTTCTGCTTTGAGGGCTGCGGTCTACAGTACTCTGAGAGATTTGTAACGCTTATTTTATGCGGTGCTTTAAGCCTTGAGGCCTAACCATCTTTACTAAACCCAGTCAGTCAGCAAGCATCTAGAAGGATTTAACAAAGGCAAGGAAATCAATCAATAACCTAACGTAAGCAAAGCTACTTTCGGGCCTGCTTAAGTTCTTGTAAGTAATGATAGACAATGTGCTGCGTAATGCAAATGTTCAAATGTATCGCCTTACAAATCATGCACTTTAGTAAAAGTGTTTGGATGTCATACGTAACATAGCACTGTGTAAAGAACAGGGTGAAAATTAAGAGTTCATTTCATCTGTTGGAGCTTCTCTACACTATTTCATCGCCTTTATTTCACCAGGAAAAGCCACGTAAAAAAACATTTAGCAAAAATGCAGCTGTAGTTATGTACTGTGAGACCAGGTTGGCACTATTTTTATGACACACTAGCTGTGTCAGAAATCGCTCAATTATTCACTCATTCACTATTTCCTATATAGTGGATGTCTGTGAGTGCACCATATGGCAAGGAGTGAATGAATTTGGATGCTGACGTATACATGAAGCATCGGAAAGATGACACAGAAATAACTTTGTAACATATGCACTTTTATCATACATATAGGATAATAATAATCGTAATAATAACAATAATAATACTTGTTATTCTTATAAAATGGTATATATAGGCTACAATAAACCTTCAGTCGGTTTGTCATGTTTATTATTCTGTATATTTTCATAATGATTAAAATAATAATACTGATAAAAACTGCCAACAAGAACAGAAACATTTGAACAAGCGTATATTATTTTATTTATTTATTATTTTTTAGCATATTGACACTCTCCCATCCAAACTGGGCAGCATATATATATATATATATATATATATATATATATATATATATATATATATATATATATAAAATAACCATTTCAAATATATTTTCAATGTTGTATAAATAAATCATTACATAAAAAACTGTTAAATTTATCTGTATGATTTTGGATCACTATATTTTATTATGTAATTTTTAATCATGTTTTGATATGTCAAAAAGTAAAACACTACAGCCAGCGAATACCAAAAGGAAAGGAAAGAAGGAAGCTGTAAAGTGGCGTCTCTCATGCTCCCTCTCTCTCTCTCACTCACCCAATCACGGTCTCTCTGCCCGCATGTCTGTGGTCTTCGTGTTGGATTACGGGTAAAATAGCGTTTGGCGATTGTATATCGACTGTACACTCAAAATCAGAGTGCATTGTGGGTAAGAATGAGTGAAAAAATTTAGGGAACGAGATGTAGGGAACGAATTCGGACACCACTACTAAATTGCTGACACCCAAAATAGTGCACTGATAGTGGATAGGGGGCAATTTCGGACGCAGCTACAGAGTTGCTGCCTATGTAGAGCGTTCCAAATCTGTCACTTAGGAGGTTCCATTTCAGTTGAGAATTGGGATGCTGCATTAGAAGGCATTTGCCTTTGTGAGCAGCTCACTAGGTTTTGGAACAAAATCTAAATGTAATCAGCAGCCACTGAGATGAATGCTTGCCTATTGTATTGGTCATATACAGGTCAACTCAGAATTCTCTTTTCAGAAAACATTTAAAGGTATTTTGTGCAAGATACTCAGTGCAGTGCGCCAGTTAATGGCTAAATGACTCAGCATTTAAATAATTCAGAGACAAAAGTAACCTCTGCCTAATAGCACAAACCAAGTCCTCTGTCTTCATTCATCCAGCTGTCCTCATCAACCTCTTATTCGTTCTGATTTAGAGGTCACTTTTGTGTTTTCCAGCAGATCCATGTATGAGGGTTAGAGCTTCAATTGCGTTTACAAATAGTTAATTGAAAGTGAAGTGTCTAATCGCTGAGCCACTGGTGTATTCAAACAGTATGGCAAAAATAATGACTGTTTTCACAAGGGGTTCCCTGAACACTCCCTCTGTCTGCCATTGGTTATTTATACAGATAGTCCAACCTCAAACTCATGTCAACAATACTGGAAATTTGTATTCGTTTTCTGAAAAGTAATGCTGCAGATTAGTAGTCTGGGGATTCAGTGACTTTAAAGGGACAGGCATATTTCTTAATAACAATGTATGTATTATGAGAGTATAAAAACATATGCCTCATTTACAAAGTTCATTATTGATGCAGTTTTGGAGATAATAAAGCCACAAGGATTAAACCAAGATGCATGTCGATGTTGCATTAAATGTTAAATTCAGGAAAGCAATAAATAATTTGTTACTGTAAGCTGGGCACCAACAAAAATATATATACATCACATTTCTTTGGCACTTCTCAGTTGGAGTTTTGCTTGTTATTGTAGTGCGCTCTCCATGGTGCTGAAAGCCATGTGTACAGCTGCACTAGGAACTGCAAATGTGAATGTTGCAAAGAGAAGGTGTTTCATACAAATGAAAAGCAAACACAAAAAATATGGAAATATGTTTTATTTTCAAGAATATCCTTAGGGATTCTTAGGGATGCAATGCTACTAAAAAAAACAGTACTTATGTTGATTTTAACTGCATCAGAATCAGTATGTGCAACTTATGGAGACAAAAGTTCACTGAAAAAAATGACTAGTAAGATTTACTTTATTTTATAGCATTAAAATGTACTTTGAAATTTTTTTTTTTACTTAAAAAATTAAGTAAAATCTACTTAAAACTATGTAACTTTTGTCCCTCTAGTAGTTGAAGCATAAAACTGCAAGTTACTTGCAGAGGAACACTTTGCGTCAGTTGTGATTGCTCTTCTGGCGGATAAATCTCATGGTTTAAGGACTCGGAGATTACCTGCAGAGCGAAGTCATGACGAGCCATTTTCATGTTGATATCATGTAATTCACTTAAAAATGTATAACCGATATATTATTTATATTGAGGAAGATAAACAACACTCTTAATTATATTATTTTAATATGATTATTAAAGCATTTTATCCACTAGAAAATACACATTAATGTTTGTATTGTACTACACATCAATTTAAGAGTTGAAACTCGTGAAATGGCTGATATAAGTCCAACTGAAGACACTTTATTTTTATATTACAATCTACAGCCTCAGGGGACAATGCAAGTGAACCATCATACTACAATAGTAGGTCTATGCACTAAAAACAATAAGACTGTAATATAAAAACACAAAATGAGGATATAATAATTATGAAATACCTTATTGAACATGAAAATAATACGCAGAAATATGCAATATAACAATTACAATAATACATTTTTAATCGTTTATTTGGAAGTAAAGTTACAACAGAGAGATGGTTACACGCTAAACAAATTAATAAACATTACTGTGCTATAAAATCGGTTCATTATTAACAATTTGAGATGAGCATTACCACCTTGTACCTATAGTGGCTTTTAGATCTGTTTAAACAAGCTTCTTGCGACACAGCTGGACCTTCTTTCTGAGCTTACAGATGATTCTATGTACTCCCTCAATAATTAACTTTTTGTTAATTGTAACCAAAAAAATCTTACATAGTGCAGCTTTAACTTCATGACATAAAATTGATTGAGGTGAGTAAATTTAACTTAAAAATTTCAGTTAACACAGTAACTTTTACTTGCATCTCTGATATACGTGGTACTTAAATATATGTAAAATATAACATTTAAATTATCATTTTATTAGAACATTTCATATTTTGCCCATTCCTTATAAACACGTTTAATCATGTACCACATGACATACGAATGCCTTACACAGGTAAAAATAATGCATGCTACTGTATGTAGTCTATAAGACAACTTCACTTTGCATTACAGGCGATAGAATCATGATACAGTGCTGCACACGCAAACCTCAACACGTGCACAAAACACGATGATGGTAACAACCAACAGGTCTTTTTTTTTTTTTTTTATTATGAACAGGTAATTTGAAGTTACCAAACATACAACAAAATCAACAATCAAAACGGTGTAATAAACTTGCAAACAGTGAAACTATGCAAGCTCATTAATTATTCAAGCCCTGTTCATGCTGGGAACACCAGCTTTGAAAAGTTAAGTAAATTATAGTATTTTATTTAACTGAAATGTACTCAAATTAGCGAATACAGTTTTTACTTTAGGATTGCAACACGATGACACATTTTAAAGAAGAAAAACTATCTATAAACTATTTAGTATAAAAGTAGAATTGACTTAATATTTCCAAGTTCACGCTTAAACTAACTTATTCAATGTAGAAAGTACTTAATATTTTCTGCTATATTTACTTTTATTTTTTTCAGTGTTCCTTAATTGTCATAGATTTTCACATTTTACTCCACGAATGATTACTGAGTAACACAGGCTGATAATAACTTGTTTGGTGAACCCCCTTTAATTTCATTGTAAAGTCATATTAACAGGACATACTGTAGCTTCAAACATGAATATCAACTTACACTTTTTGATATTGAACACAATAGGTCTTATCTTACATAAAACACAAGTTTGCCAGTGTTTTAATTATTCCCAAGTGTTTGCTGTTAATACACTGCCTTTCTGTTACATGTACAGAACATTTGAAACTAAATTTAGTAGCTTTATAAAAGCTTCTAGAATATCTTTGAATACTGGTTTTGTGTTTGGTCTTTACAAAGGAGTATTCTAGTTGTTTAGAAAGGCTTGATAAACAGATAGAGAGAAAGTGGAATGTAAGATGACAGATTTAGAGTATATACAGTACTATGGCCTGGTACATTTTATAGCCTGTGAAAGTATAAAAAGAGCAAGCATTCAAAATGCATGCATGGGCTAGAGGTGTTGTCATTAGCTGTTAGCATCAGTACTCCCTGAGACACATCCCTCACTCTCAAAACCTTTATTCCTCCTTCCATTACTAGCTAACCTTTTCTCGGTTGACATGCTTCACTCTCAAAGAATTTAGCATGGTCTTATTTTAAATCTTTCATTACTAGCTATATAATCTAAATACACTGCCTGTTAAATTGGACAAACTGGTAATTTATGCATCTGTCAGTAGCAAATGCTATATTACAGAAAACTGTCTCTGTTGGCTTAGCTTCCAGTATTTTCATTAGGAGTTTCTGAGGTCATAGTACTTATAATAATGGGGTTTACAAAGTTCAGTTAATCACTTTGGAAACCATGAAACGTGAGGACAAACAGGACACTGAGGCAGAGGCTTGGGACTGAAGGAAAAATGAATGGAAACTCCACAATATGGCGAGTTCTGCCTATGGTTAGTGCAAATACTTTGACAGGTTGAATTGTGGTGCTTATACAGGCGACATTAGTTTGAATCAGATGGTTTCATTTACCGAAGCCATCCCCCTTCTTTCCTATGAGTAAAAAAAGAAAATATAATCTTTTCGACAAACGTTATTCTATAATGCGGATGCACTTTACCTGCATCAGCCCTACATATTTTAGCCTGATTTGAGCTAAAGAAGCAAACTTGATGATACCATTGTTGTCAAATGTTATTGGTGATTTTATCAGCTTTATTAAACTTAAGCTTGGCAAGCAGTTTTGCAAGTTTTGAACAGATTTTTAAGGTTATTGCTCTATCAAGTTTTAAATAATAATAATAAAAAGAAACCTACCTACCTACTTACCCTAAACCTTAAACCTAAACAGATACACTGTAAAAAGAAATGTGTTCACTCAGCTTAAGCTAGTTGTCTCTTTGCTTTGAGTCAGTCAAGTTACATTAACAAAAATATCAATTTCTTTCAACTTAAGAAGTTTTGTTGAGACAACTAAATAATCCATTGACAAAACTGTTTATTTTTAGTAATCTGGATTTAACAGATTTTGTTCAAATAACTTTGATATTGTGACACACAAGGCTACCCAGGATGCATTGCAGCACCTAAAGTTTTGATGTTTAAGTTCTGATTAAAGAACTTTATGAACACCAGCAAAGGTTGGACATCCAATAGCTTGAACGGGAGGCATAGAGTTTCAATACAAAGCTCAGTAATGATGACACTCAACAAACACCATTAAATAAAATATAAACTATTAACATCACCACACAACTTCAGTATTAACTAACAGTAATGACAAAGAAAAAAGCACAAATAAAGTCCGCAAATCGCAAAATAATAAGCTTACAACACTAAACTCATTATTATTCATGCTGCAATGCATACTGGGAGCTGGCAAATCTTTGCTTTTTCAGTCAGCTTTGTTAAGTGAGTTGAAATGGCAAGTATGATTGTTAATCCAATTTAAGTACAAGTTAATAGAATCAAAACTTAAGTTAAGTTGGCATGAAATTTTAGCTGTGTCAACTCAAAAAAGCTGGTTGAGCTATACCTTAAAATCAGTTTTTACAATCATAAAAAGAAAATGTGAGATGAAAAACACAACCACGTCATTTTGTGGTGCTTCTATGACATTTTCAGCTCATTTGGCGACTCTTCAGGACTCGTACCCTGGTCCTTTACATCGCATGTGCAACGCTCTTATCAGTTGAGCTACCGCGCAATTTAATCGTACTCAAACAAGCTTGTAAATGTAGCTGGTTATTTAATGCAAACTTTGAAATATTCCACCTTACCAGTCACACACTTTAGTAAAAGTGTTTTGATGTCATAAGATAGCATTATGTGATGAATAGGGTAAAAAGAAAGTGTTTATGAACTGATAATCTGCCGTTTTACTTTAGTTTTTTGTGTAAGTGAAAAAAGTAAATGTTGTTGTTGTAGCACCAGGAAACTGCCGTGATACGTACAACACGAGTAGTATTCCGGACATACTTCATCCGGGAACGTGGGTATTATATGACTTAAAAACAACAACTGAGAAAATAATCTACTCTGGTTTTGTTAAACAAGCACCATTTAAGCACAAGGAACAACTTTCTTGGTATACAGTATATAGCACTTACCATTGTGCAGAGCCGTCCTTCTTGTGGTTCACGGCCGTTCTTTTAAATCCAGTGTTCTGAATGTGACGTCTCTTCAGCTCCCGAGTGATTATGAAATTGTAAAGTGTCCAGTCAATCTGTACTTCAGAATCTCGCCAGAAATAGTCAGTCATCCAGGTATTTCTCGCTTACTGTTTTATGAATACTGTGGATTCGGACATACTACTCCATTGCCATACTGTTTTTGGCATACTATATAGTAGGGAAGTATGGAAATTCATACGCAGTGATAGAGACTTGAGGCTCAGAACCCCTTAGCAGCTGCCAAAGAACACCCTAGCAACCAAATGGAACATCCTAGCAATGCCTTAAAAAAACAATCCATAACACCTTTCAAAGCATGTCATGTTTTCATATTTTCTTCATTAAATGTAAAAACCTAGTTAATTATTATACGGTATATAGTTTGGAAATCTCTCTAAATGAACTGCTTGCATACTGGATGTATTGCATAGGAAATGCCGTACAGTACATAAGAAAATATGGTGAGTTGTTGCTGATGAATAGTTTGTAATTAGTGCCAATAAATGTTAGTTGTGGCTTTATGGAGTTTCCCTTTAGTGTGTCTTCTTTTTAGCCGTTGTGACTTACGTTATTGCTAATCTCTCCTTCCATGTCTTTCAAACGAAGCTGACATTTCACATTGACATTTCTTATTCTGTGCTATCATTAAATGACAAATGACCATGTCTGTCTGCTGATAAAAGAGATAGACAGGGAGAGGATTGTGTTTTTACCGGCTGAGTGAAACTACGATAATAGAGAGAAAATATGTGAAATATCTGTCCTCATTGGGATATTTGTGGATTTAAGTCTTGCTCGAAATTGAATAAAGTTGCGATTGTGATTGACTGAGCCATTACTGCGGTCTTAGTTTATAATTTCTTAGTGGTTTTTACCCAGCTCAGTGTATTTTGAGATGTTGGTGCTAAAAGCCCCTAAAGCTTTTAGTGTGAATACATGCATGTGTGTATTCAACAGTTAGTCCATTAACTGGCCGCCTTCACAAAGCAGAACAATATGGTTTTCATTCCTGTTTGGAGTGCTCAATACAGGTCTGTTCATTCATACACAGTTCAGTTAAAGAGCATTCTATAATCAAGGTGAATACCTTAAATTGACAGGATTCACAACCAAATTTTAATTGTGAGCTTGCCTGATGTCCATCATGCTATTGACATATGCAATAGTTATTGTGGACCCAAAATATATTTGAAAACTTAAGTCACACTTATTTCACACTCATTTACACACCTTTCAGAAAAATTGTGTTAGGTTTTAAATGAACCCGTTAGAAAATTATTTGAACTTGAGGGAAACAGACTTCATTTATGCACTGAAAATAACCTTGGGACTAGATGATTTAAAATGGACTAGATGAAAAATTGAGGTCTAACATTATTTGTTTGCTGTCACCACTTGGTTTGATGTTTTGTTATCTCTTCATAAATTTTTATGTGCAGCTTAAGTGTCCCAATGTTTTATTTATTTTGGGGGGGTGCTGCTGTAAATCCGTGCTTTCCAGTTTGTTGTGTTGCCCTCAATCATTAACAATAGGGCTGTCAAACTTTCTCAGGTTATGAAAAATGGCAGAAAATATGGGTGAGAAAAAAAGTGTTTGGGCACTTAGGGAATAAAATAAGTACAGTGGCAAGAAAGAGTATGTGAACCCTTGGAATTGCCTGATTTATGTAAAAAGTCTGGTTTGACACAAGTTATTGCATTGTTCTTGTCAAATATGAAAACATCATTCAAACATTCACAGTTTAGATTGGAAAATGTATGTGAACCCCTAGGTTAATGACGTCAACAAAAGCTAATTAGAGTCAGGAGTTGGCAAACCTGGCATCCAATTAATGAAACGAGATTGGAGGTTTGGGTTAGAGCTACATTGACTTATAAAAAGCACTCAAACATTTTGAGTTTGCTATTCACAAGAAGCATCTGCTGACCTGGACCATGCCTTGCAAAAATGAGATCTCAGAAGACTTACAATCAAGAATGGTTGCTCTGCATAAAACTGGAAAGGTTACAAAGTTATCTCAAAGAACTTAGATAGTCATCTGTCCACAGTTAGACAAATGGTCTATAAATGGAGACGATTTAGTACTGTGGATACTCTCCTTAGAAGTGGCCGTCCAGCCAAGATGACTCAAAGGGCACACTGCAGAATGCTTAATGAGGTAAAAAAGTGCCCAGTCAGAGCCCAGACCTTAACCCAATAGAGATGCTGTGGAATGACCTCAAGAGAGCTGTTTACACCAGACATCCTAAGGATATGGCTGAGCTGAAGCAGTTCTGTAAGGTTGAGGTTGCGGTTATTGCTGCCAAATGAGCATCAGCCAGTTATTACAGGTGCATCTCAATAAATTAGAATGTCGTGGAAAAGTTCATTTATTTCAGTAATTCAACTCAAATTGTGAAACTCGTGTATTAAATAAATTCAGTGCACACAGACTGATGTAGTTTAAGTCTTTGGTTCTTTTAATTGTGATGATTTTGGCTCACATTTAACAAAAACCCACCAATTCACTATCTCAAAAAATTAGAATATGGTGACATGCCAATCAGCTAATCAACTCAAAACACCTGCAAAGGTTTCCTGAGCCTTCAAAATGGTCTCTCAGTTTGGTTCACTAGGCTACACAATCATGGGCAAGACTGCTGATCTGACAGTTGTCCAGAAGACAATCATTGACACCCTTCACAAGGAGGGTAAGCCACAAACATTAATTGCCAAAGAAGCTGGCTGTTCACAGAGTGCTGTATCCAAGCATGTTAACAGAAAGTTGAGTGGAAGGAAAAAGTGTGGAAGAAAAAGATGCACAACCAACCGAGAGAACCGCAGCCTTATGATTGTCAAGCAAAATCGATTCAAGAATTTGGGTGAACTTCACAAGGAATGGACTGAGGCTGGGGTCAAGGCATCAAGAGCCACCACACACAGACATGTCAAGGAATTTGGCTACAGTTGTCGTATTCCTCTTGTTAAGCCACTCCTGAACCACAGACAACGTCAGAGGCATCTTACCTGGGCTAAGGAGAAGAAGAACTGGACTGTTGCCCAGTGTTCCGAAGTCCTCTTTTCAGATGAGAGCAAGTTTTGTATTTCATTTGGAAACCAAGGTCCTAGAGTCTGGAGGAAGGGTGGAGAAGCTCATAGCCCAAGTTGCTTGAAGTCCAGTGTTAAGTTTCCACAGTCTGTGATGATTTGGGGTGCAATGTCATCTGCTGGTGTTGGTCCATTGTGTTTTTTGAAAACCAAAGTCACTGCACCCGTTTACCAAGAAATTTTGGAGCACTTCATGCTTCCTTCTACTGACCAGCATTTTAAAGATGCTGATTTCATTTTCCAGCAGGATTTGGCACCTGCCCACACTGCCAAAAGCACCAAAAGTTGATTAAATGACCATGGTGTTGGTGTGCTTGACTGGCCAGCAAACTCACCAGACCTGAACCCCATAGAGAATCTATGGGGTATTGTCAAGAGGAAAATGAGAAACAAGAGACCAAAAAATGCAGATGAGCTGAAGGCCACTGTCAAAGAAACCTGGGCTTCCATACCACCTCAGCAGTGCCACAAACTGATCACCTCCATGCCACGCCGAATTGAGGCAGTAATTAAAGCAAAAGGAGCCCCTACCAAGTATTGAGTACATATACAGTAAATGAACATACTTTCCAGAAGGCCAACAATTCACTAAAAATGTTTTTTTTATTGGTCTTATGATGTATTCTAATTTTTTGAGATAGTGAATTGGTGGGTTTTTGTTAAATGTGAGCCAAAATCATCACAATTAAAAGAACCAAAGACTTAAACTACTTCAGTCTGTGTGTATTGAATTTATTTAATACACGAGTTTCACAATTTGAGTTGAATTACTGAAATAAATGAACTTTTCCACGACATTCTAATTTATTGAGATGCACCTGTAAATCCAAGGGTTCACTTTCTTTTTCCGCAGCACTGCGAATGTTTAATGGGATGTGTTCAATAAAGACATGAAATATTATTATTGTTTGTGTTGTTAGCTTAAGCACATTGTGTTTTGTCTATACTTGTGACTTTGATGAAGATGAGATCACATTATATGACCAATTCATGCAGAAAACCATTAATTGGTTAATACAAAAAAAAATAAAAAATAAAAAGAAGGCCTTTGCCCTTGGCAAAGTGACAACCATAATCTGGCCTCTAGAGTGTTGTGTGTGGTTGCCAGGGTGTTGCATGATGTGATACTAAGATATTCTGAGTGGTTTTAGTGCATTGCTCTCTGGTTGTTTGGTGTTCTGTGTGGTTGCTGTGGTGCTTGTTCAAGTCAGAACCAAGCAAAGTTTCTATGATGCGGCTCGGGGCCCTGCTACAATGTAAGTTTATGTCATTTTTTTCACCTGATTTTATAGATTATGAAGCGGAAATTAAAAGTCAGATCACTCTGAAAAGTAACTGTACACCTCTCCTCAACACGCCACACGTTTTAAGGTATCATTTATGTCCGGAGCACTAAAGTTTTTTACTAAAAATTTTAAGTATATTAGCTACTATGAGTTAGGGGTTTGTTGAAATGCGATTCTTATTTTCTAGAAGTGCTCACAGTTGACAAAAACACCTAAACACAGTTGTCAATACCAAACACTTTCTTATTGAAGCTGTGTGAATATGTGCATTGAGATAGATGTGTGTACTTTGGTGTGAGTGGTAATCTAATATCTTGTGTTGAAGACAGCATCTTCGTACCTTCCCCCTCTTTCCCGGCTGAATCTTTTTATGTTAAGAGCTTTTGGAGCTGTGTGCAGAGATATACAGCCCTGAACTTCAGACGTTTGATTGCTTCATTCAGGGTTTGGCTCAGTTAGCTGTGTTGTTGCTGCTTAGGGAGGCATTTCTGTCCGAACCGGCCTTTTTTATAATTCGGCTCCTTAAACATCCACTCTTACCTGCCAACAACAGAGCGGAAGAGAGGATTGGAGAAGTGATTAAAGTCAACATGAAATCACAATAGACCCTATTTACTTTATAAAAACACATTCCTGGCTTTATTGTGCATGATTTATCAGTGCATATTATTTCAAAAGAAAGAGAAATGTTTGTCTTTATATTCTTCAAATTGCAATATTTTTTCTGACCGATGTCACCAAGAACAGAAAATATTCTAATCCAGGGCGTGTTGAGTGACTCCAGTCAGGCTTCCTAAGCAACTAATTGGCCTGGTTGCTAGGGAGGGTAGAGTCATGTTGGGTTAACCTCCTTGTGATCGCTATAATGTGTGGTTCTCGCTCTTGGTGGGGCACGTGGTGAGTTGTGCGTGGATGCTGCGGAGAATAGCGTGGGCCTCCACACACGCTACATCTCTGCGGTAACGTGCTCAACAAGCCATGTGATAAGAAGCACGGATTCGTAAACTGCGCAACTGAAATTCGTCCTCCGCCACCCGGATTGAGGGAGTCACTATGCCACCACGAGGACTTAGAGCGTATTGGGAATAGGGCATTCCAAATTGGGGAGAAAAAAATAAAAGAGTTGCCTATATAAAGACGCAAGTTTGCAACTCATAAATAAACCTAAATGAACACATTGAAAGCCAGATATTCTTTATCGACATATCAAAATTACTGTGTGTGCGCACTTACAGAAGACGTTACTTTTAATTGACAGCAACAACTGTGTGAGATGGGACGCGGTTTGCCCCGTATTTTAGTGACTCGCACCCAAACTGCACCTGAACGTGTCACAAATTTAGAGAAATTGACATGAAACATAGACAGCTTCAGCATGAGTTGGAAATGCATCCAGCTGCAGACTCACATCAGGTTCAACTATTGGTGAGTTATGTGAGTGAACACGGACGCTATATGACTGAAGCGGCTGCGGGGTAAAGATCAAGTAAGATCAATGCGATTCTATGCACGTCTTCTGTCATGTTTCCATCAAAAGCAGGAGAATTTCGTCAAATATTTGAAAGCTGACATGAATGACCTTCAAAACATGTCTCGATACACCTGCATTCTGCTTATTGCGTCTTGCGTTGTTTTAACTCAAGGGCGCATTCGGCACCAAGACCATTATCGGAATTAACAAATGTATGATTCCCATAAAAATGTGACATCTCCCGTGGAAAGCCAATGAGCCGTGTTACTCACTGCTGGCAAATGTGGCAAAAATATTTGTACAACAAGGGATCACTGCTCAAGCCTGAAAAGGTGGACATGCTAGTCTTTTTTGCCAAAAAAATTTACAGGACTACTGTACATATTTATTGTATGGCATGTTCGTTTTGTACATAGCCATGTTTACTGTGTGGCATGTTGGTTGAGGTTTGTTGAACAACACACAATTTAATCTGATTGCACTTTATTTTTTCAGTTTAATTTTCATTTAGTTAAATAATAAATACAATTCAAAGTTTGAAATCAAGCTGCCTTGTATTATTGTGTAGGCTATTGAGCAATGAAAATTATACCATAGCACCATTGAGTGTCCAACCATCGGTATTACCGGTATGAAAATTATGACATCGTGGCAAGTTTGATTGTGTGAATAATCCAATGTTATATCTTAGATGTTCAGAACAAAATATGTGGTCCAGCAGGAAAAGCATGCTAAACAAATAATCGGAAATATGTAATCAACTATTGATGATAAAATGTTTTTGCAAAGGGGAGGATCTCAGCTTTCTAATGATATCTAGATTGAGCTTCAAGTCTACTCAGAGGCCGAGATATTCAATGAAACAATGGGGGTAGTGCATGAACTGAAAATTAGACTGAATGTCTATGGACGAGAACATCTGTGAGAGCTAAAATGCGTTAGGGCACCACCTACATTTCAGATCGGCATTCTGTGAAGGAAGGTGAAATCTTTTTTCAGTACTTGCTGCCATTTAGTGGAATAAAATCATACTTTTTGGTTGGAGCTAGAGTGAACAGAACCAGAATTACATGGTTACAAAGTTAGGAAAAAAAAAATTCTATTCATCATAAGATTTTAAACAATTACAATATTATTTATGAATAATTTGAGTCTTTTTTTAATTTGGGGAGGTTTCTGAAAAAATGAGACAAATTATTGGCAGTCAGCCCACAATATGTGTAAATGGTGAGCTTTTTAATTTGAGAGTGAAAAATTGCAAGCAGCAGCCCAAAAATGCCCTAGAGTTGAAGAGGTTAAGCAAATAGCTAATTCTATGTCTTATTTGTTTACTGCTAATTTTTTTATATCAAGATGGTGAAAAACACTATAATTTCAAACTTTCACATAAACACAGTTTCCTAGTGTTGTCTGGATTTTATAATAAGTAGATTTTTTTTCGGCATTTTACAAGGTCTCTTGATTTCAAACAAAAGTTTTCCTCTTTTGTTTCCCTTCAAAAATATTTAGAATCTAAGTGTGAGGGCTGCCAGGGCATTCAATGGCACTGACCTGACTATACGATCTAAAAGCCAGAAACAAATTACATTAATTATAAAAGCAATCATATTAATTGCCCATACTCCTGCAGTATGAAACAGACTGTCAAGGCTACATCAGTTTGAGCTCCTGAGTTTTATGATATGAAATCATTCTCAAATGCTAATATCTCCTACTAGAACTCCAGCAGTGCATCAAAAAATATATTGTTCCTGCTTTCTGGTAGATTACATTAAATTACTTTAAAGTAAAACTAAAACTAAAAGTAAAACTTTAAAGTAAACTTTAATTCAACATATTTTTAAGCACTATAATAAAGTTATAATACAGTTATAATACAATGTTAATGCTAACCTAGTCAATGTTAGTTATTGACTATATCCCAATTTGCATACTTGTAAAAAAAAAAAGTACTGCACTGGCAATGGTAAAGTACGTCCCTGCTGGTTTCCACTGGTTTGGTCTTGTTTGATGGTTTTCAAGTGGCGTCAGGCACTTCTGTGCTGATTAGGCTGGTAGATAAGCTAGCTGACCAGCTAAACCATCTGAAGACCAGCTTGTTCTGCTGGCAGACAAACTAAACCATCTTAAACCAGCCAAGACCAGCAAATCACCTTTGACTTTCAGCAGAGATACTTTCAAGTACTCCAGTTCATAATACAGCATGATTAAAACATTTGGAATACACTAATCCTAATCTTGCAAACTATATCGGATGGATATACGTATATGTGAATTGGGATTCATCTGTTATTATTTTGATTGGCACTTATTCATACTGATCTTAATTAATGCTGTCTTTTTCTAATAGGATGATTCACTGGGCCGGTCGTATAGAGAAAGAGTTGGAGAAGGTGCTTCAACTGGTCACCGGAGGTCAACAGATGAAAGGAGTAAGTTAAGCTTTTAATTTTTTGAATGTGTAATCTGTAATCACTCCACAGTGATGCTGCTAACAAAAATTCCATGGTACTGTTTGATGAGTTATTATTACCATCATTTGTTTTTATGGTATAAGGGCCATTTGTAAAAAAAATGCTTTAGGATGATTCAAGTTGGCTTGTCCAGTTGCAGTACTTCAGGGACATTTGTTTTGTCTTTAGTACATCATTGCTGGGTTACAATGTAAAACAAATATTTTTCACTCAACTTAACTTAAGCTACAACCCCAATTCCGAAAAAGTTGGGACAGTATGAAAAATGCTAATAAAAACAAAAAGGAATGATTTGTAAATTATATTCACCCTTTGCTTTATTGAAAGCACTACAACTACACATATGATGTTTTACCTTGTGAATTTTATTGTTTGTTTGAAAATGTACAATAATTTCAAATCAGATGATTGTAACACGCTCCAAAAAAGTTGAGACAGGGGCAATTTAAGACTAATAACAATTTGACGAGTTGAAATAACAAGGTGATATGAAACAGATGTTAAACAGGTGAGGCAATTGTGTCATAGTACTGTAAACTGTATAAGGAGTCTCCAAAAACAACCTAGTTCTTCAAGAGCAAGAATCATTCGAGACTTAACAATTTGCCAACAGAATCTAGCACTTTGAGAACAATGTTCCCCAAAGACAAATTGGAAGGATTTTGGGCATTTCACCCTCTACAGTGCACAATATAGTTAAAAGATTCATGGAATCTGGTCAAATCGCTGTGTGTAAAGGGCAAGACGAAAACCACTTCTGAATACGTGTGATCTTTGATCCCTCAGAATGGATATCATGAACATGGGCTTGGGATAACTTTAGTAAACCTTTTTTATTTAACACCACTCGCAGCTGCTTCCACAGATTCGAGTTAAGACTTTATTATGCAAAGGAGAAGCCCTACATCAACACTGTCCAGAAGTGCTTCCGACTTCTCTGGGCTCGGTCTCATCTTAGATGGAAATTAGAACAGTGGAACAGTGTTTTTTGGTCCGAAGAGTCCACATTTCAAAAAGTTTTTGAAAAACAGAGCCGTCATGTTATCCAGGCCAAAGAGGAAAGGACCATCCATGCTGTTATTAGCATCAGGTCCAAAAGCCAGTTTCTGTATTGGCCAGGGGTGTGTCAGTGCCCATAGCATGGGTAAATCGCACATCTGTGAAAACACCATTAATACTGACAGATATGTACAAATTTTGGAGCAACATATATTGCCATCCAGCACCATCATTTCCAGGGATGTTCCTGCATTTTCCAGCAGGAGAACTTCAAACCACATATTGCTCGGATTACAAGTGTATGGCTGTGTAAGCAGAGAGTGTGGGTGCTAGATTGGCCTGCCTGCAGTCCTGACCATCTCCAATTGAGAATGTGTGGTGCATTATTAAGCGCATTAGATGGCAACAAAGACCCCGTACAATTGTGCAACTAAAGACCTACATAATGAATGAATGGTGGAAAATTTCACAATAAACTTGTGTCTTCAGTGCACAAATGCTTGATAAATGTTATTAGAAGAAATGGTGATGTTTCACAGTGGAAAACACTCGACTGTCCCAACTTTTTGGAGCGTGTTGCAATCATCTAATTTGAAATGACTGTACATTAAAAAAAACAAAAAAACAATGAAATTCACAGGGTAAAACATAATATTATGTGTAGTTGTAGAGCTTTCAATAGAGCAAAGGGTGATTATAATTTACAAATCACAAATTTTTGTTTTTATTAGCATTTTTCATACTGTCCCAACTTTTTCAGAATTGGGGTTGTAGTTGTCTTTTTGCTTTGACTCAGTCAAGTTACATTAACAAAAAATATCAATTTCTTTCAACTTAAGAAGTTTTGTCAAGACAACTTATTTTTGGTTATCTGGATTTAACAGGTTTTGTTCAAATAACTTTAATATTGTGACACTCCTGGCTACTAGGGTGACCATATTCTGTGGGGGGTGGGATTGGGGTGGGGTGGAATAATAGGGTTCAAAACAGTGTTACTATGAATGCAAACTTTAATACAGTGAAAAAGACACTCTATTAGCATAACATAAATATATATAAATAAATAAATATTTTCAAAATTCTTTTGAATGTCCATGTACTAAAATAAAATATTTGATGCCATGAGTGTACCTTCATTTACTATTACTATTATTTTGAATGGCCATGGAAAATGAAGCAATGTGATAACAATTTTACCTGGTCGCAAAAAGTCGTCCGTTAATTTACCTGATGAACTTTCACCTTTTGCTGACCCTTTATGCTTCGCACAGCTAATGTGTGCTTCTAAATCACTTGCACCTTTATTAGCAACTGACACATAAGTGCCAGCTTTACAAGTCATACATTCTGCTTCCCACGGATCTCCACCTGGACAAAAGCATGGGAATTTTTTGTGCAAATCTTCTATAAATTTGCACTTTCGTTTTGGGCATTGTTTCCACTCAGCTGTCATTTGCTGCTACTGTCAAGCAACTGTTTGATGCCGAACACAATAGCGCTTTGCGTGTTCGCGGAGAGATTGACAGGCAGGAATTTGGCCAATAGTTGCTGCAAGCCTCTTATAATTGACCATTTGGTGTGCGAGAAGACGGGACTTACAAAGAGGGGTTAAAGCAATGCAAATATGCGCGCACACACAATGAAGTATTAGATCAGATGCACATCATAATGCAACTAAAGCAGAATCCCAGCCGGATGCTTTTTTAAGGACTAAAAAGAGGACGTTTGGTCACCCTAGTGGCTACCCAGGATGCATTGCAGCACAAAAAGTATTGATGTTTAAGTTTAAAGAACTTTATGAACACCAGCAAAGGCTGGACATTAGGGATGTGCGGATCGATACTAAAGTATCGATATTTCTGATACTGATGTGGTATCAAGAATATCGATCCTCACATAAAAATATAGATTTTTAACAAGTGATCTTATTATTTAGATTACATGAATATTAATGCATCTCATAAGTTTCGAAGTGGAAAAAAATAATTATATTAGCGAATTGTTGCATGGCACCGGAACTATACATTCATCTTGATGTGCAGAAATGCTAAAATACACTAGCAGTCACAGACAGCACTCACCCTTTCAGTCATAGCGCTCGTTCAAAGAGAGAGCAGTGCTGTCCTGAGGTAATCACAGAAAAACAGCATCTGGAGTTATTCACACTAAGTAATGACAAACCTAGACATGACATATATTATAATGTGCTTTTGTGACCATTTTTACAGGTTTATTTAAATTCAGAGTTGTTAAAACATTGATAATGATCTGTAATCCTCATTAATAAATGATACCCTTATGAAAACTTACCATGGATTTACTGTAGTAATATTGTATTAACCATGACTGTAGTAACCACGACTGTAGCAACCATGTTTTTTCTTTTTGGCAGTAACCAAGGTTTTGATACAATTAACCATAGTTTTACTACAGTATTACTGTAGTATCCATATGGTTTTAATAATAGTAACCATATAATAATATCTATGGTTAATTTTAAGGTTTTATATGTGGCTTATACTAACTCATTTTTAAAGGGTAAACAAAGCAGCCTAATAATTTTCTGTTTAGGCCCATAAATAAATCTAACAAATTTAAGTAATAATGAAGTTACTCATTTTATCCAAAAAATTCATAAAAATTCAATTCAGTAGAGGTATCGGTATTGATATCAATATCAGTGATAGTGGCCTAAAAGTACTTGAAGTGGTGTATCGGATCGAAAAAAATAAACTACTGGACATCCAGTAGTTTGAACAGGAAGCACAGAGTTTTCATTACAAAGCTCAGTAATGGTGACACTCAACAAACATCATTAAATAAAATATAAGCTATTAACATCACCACACAACTACAGTATTAACTAGCAGTAATGACAAAAACATCAAAAACAGCACAAATAAAGGCGACAAATTGCAAACAAATAAGCTTACAACACTAACCTCATTATTTATGAAATTTTAGTTGTCAACTAAAAAAATCTAGTTGATACAACTACACCTTAAAATCAGTTTTTACAAAAAACAAATGGTGGTAATAGTGGCAGATATTATTTGCACCCGATCCTGGTCCAAATAATGGTAAATACGTATTGCACCCATATTTAAATACTAACATACAGTATGGGCATCACTGCAGAGAGTTTATTGTTTTTATTTAGAGTCCCACAGACACACTATATTAACCTCTACCCCTAAACATAACCTTAACCTTACCTTAGAAAAAAAATAACCTTGGTTTTACTACCGTAACCATGGTTTCATGCAGGAATGATTAAACCCTCCTCTGCACTCCCCGACATTCATGCGATGAAATCAACATTTATATTCATTTTTATCTATTATTTTATGTAGTATTAAAGGAAAAAGTAAGAGTGGAAACAGGAAATCATAGGGAAAAAGAGTGGGACAAAAACGGGAATTCGAACCGCGGTTGCTTGGACAACACTACACATTCACACATGGTATTTACACCCCACATCACTGCAGCGATATCTACTGTCTAGTTTGTTGTATATTTCTGTGGTTCCACCAGACTATTGGGGTGCAATTAGCTGCACTGTGTGGCAGATGCTATTACACCGGTTGCAAATAGACACTCCATAATATTAATGGCTGTTTTTGATGTGGACTTATAATAGTGACATTTCATTATGATAATTTTCTGTCTGTTGAGAGCGATCACACACGGTCTTGAGCGCTAAGCTATAATTTCATGTTTACTGAAAGCCTGCAATGTGCATTGCATGCTTTTCTTTTCTTTTCACTTGTAAAATGATAGTTATACACTATATGATCTATTAACATAATAATATATATATATTATGATATATATACAGTATGACACACAATGCCAGAATGCCGTGCTGGAGCGTTGTGGCGAGGTGCTGGAGCATGCACTGTAACTTGTTTAAAACCTGATGATCCATTATTTCCAGCATGATTTTAGAAAGTTCCAAAGAGCATTTTGTGTGCATCAATGTAAGCAAGAAAATCTGAGTTATATGTGTACATTTGAATGGTGACTAAGATATAGCGTACAATCTTAAATATTTCTTCATTTTAAAGTGTTTTTTGTTTTTTTTGGCCTGTTTACATTTTTTACACTTTCTGGGGTTTTTTCCCAATTTGAATTTATAAAAATTCCAGATTATAGTCTTAGAATTTTTCACGGAGCCATTGAGACATTGTGTCAATGTAGTGACACTAGGGGTCGGCCTTGGGAGCCCCAAACACCTCTGATCTTTGAGAAAAGGTCAATGGGAATTGGCGAGTGAAATTTGCATGCCACTCCCCCGGACATACGGGTATAAAAGGAGCTGGCTTGCAACCAGTCATTCAGGTTTTGTGCTGAGGAGCCGAGACAAGGCTAAGGCTAAGGGCTAAGGAGGAATGTCATCCAGGGTCCACAACTTTGACTGGAGGTCAAAGCGCACCTCTTCACCTCGGGGAGGGGAAAGGCGCTATGCGCAAGCGGTACACCCAGTCAGCTGTCCCGGAACTTACCTGCTCATACCTGACAACACACGGGACGAGACCGGCTCAACATGGAGATTTTAAAACCTCGCAAAGGTGTTGGGTGTGCCCAGCCCGCTGCTCTGCAGATGTCTGCTAAAGAGGTGCCGTTGGTCGGGGCCCAGGAGGCTGCCACACTCCTAGAGTGTGCCCCAAGGGGGGCGGCATGTCCTGGGTGTGATATGCCATTGCGATGGCGTTAATGACCCAGTGGGCGATCCTCTGTTCGGAGACAACGCTCCCTTTCTGCTGTCAGCCAAAGTAGACAAAAAGCTGCTCGGAGGTTCTAAAGCTCTGCATGTGATTCAAATAGATGCGTAAAGCATCCTTCGCGGATGAAGCACGATCTGGGGGGATTCAACTTCCTAGTGCCTCTCAGGAACCTGATGATCAAATCGTGCTTCCCCAAATACTTACCATCTACTGCATCATGATGTGCCGATATAGCAGCTACATACACCTTCAAGGTGGAGGGGGACAGCCGCCCCTCCAGCCTCTCCTGCAGGAAGGAAGCATTGATCCGACTGCGCATCTCTGGGGGTCTTTGCTTTGGGAAGAACACCACTTAGTGAACAGACACCACTTCAAGGCATACAGGCATCTCGTAGAGGGAGCCCTGGCCTGAGTCATTGTGTCAACCACAGCAGGTGGTAGGCACTTAGGTCTTCCATGTCCCGTCCAAGGGCCAGACATGGAGGTTCCAGAGGTCTGGTTGCGGGTGCCAGATGGTGCCCTGTCCCTGAGAAAGAAGGTTCTTCCTCAGGGGAATTCGCCAGGGAGGGGCTGTTGTGAGGAGCGTGAAGTCTGGGTGGGCCAGTAGGATGCTGCTAGGACGACCTGCTCCTTGTCCTCCTTGATCTTGCACAACGTCTGTGCAAGTAGGCTAACTGGGGGAATGCATACTTGTGCAGCCCCAGTGGCCAGCTGTGTGCCAGCGCATCTGTGCCGAGGGGAGACTCGGTCAGAGAATACCAGAGCGGGCAGTGGGAGAATTCCCGGGAAGCGAACAGGTCTACCTGCGTGTGACCGAATTGACTCCAAATCAGCTGGACCACCTGGGGGTGGAGTCTCCACTCTCCCCTGAGCATGACCTGCCGCGACAGTGCGTCCGCTGCGCTGTTGAGGTTGCCCAGGATGTGAGTGGCTCGCAATGACTTGAGCCGCTGCTGACTCCAGAGGAGGAGACGGTCGGTGAGTTGCGACATTTGACGAGAGCTCACGCCATTTATGTATGCTACCATTGCCATGCTTGCCCTGGATCAATGGCCGAAGCAACTCGAGGCAGTTGATGTGCCAACGCAGTCACGGGCCAGTCCAAGGACCGGCGACTGCGCGCCCATTGCACACGGCACCCCAGCCACGCTTGGAGGCATCCGTCATAACCATGACGCGGCTGGAGACCTGCTCTAGGGGAACCCTAGAGCAGAAATGCTAGGGTTCCCCTAGCATGCTTGGTCAGTCCAAGGGCTGAACAGATGGAAGCAGACTGGCGTGACGAGCACACAGTGTGCCCCATTGCGCCATGCCCATCTCGGACTGGAGTCTGAAGCCAGTGCTGAAGCGGTCTCATATTTATCAACCCGACTGGCGTGAACGCCGCTGAGGACGCCATATGCCCTAGGAGCCTCTGAAACAGTTTCAGTGGGACCGCCGTTTTCCATCTGAACGCTCTCAGACAGTTCAGCACAGACTGCGCGTGCTCGTTCGTGAGGAGCACCATCATCGAGACTGAGTCTAACTCCATGCCGAGAAAAGAGATGCTCTGAACCGGGGAGAGCTTGCTCTTTTCCCAGTTGACCCAAAGCCCCAACAGGCTGAGGTGCCTGAGCACCAGGTCCCTGTGTGCACACAAGTCCCACGAGTGAGCCAGAATCAGCCAGTCGTCGAGATAGTTGAAGGTGCAAATGCCCACTTCCCTTAACGGGGCAAGGGCTGCCTCTGCGACTTTCATGAAGGCGTGAGGTGACAGGGACAGACTGAAGGGGAGGACTTTGTGCTGGTATGCCCGGCCCTCAAAAGCAAACCGTAGGAAAGGCTTGTGTGCGTTTTTGCATCAGCATCTTGAACGGGAGTCTGTTCAAGGCCCGGTTCAGAACTCACAGGTCCAAGATTGGCCGCAACCCACCGCCTTTTTTGGGTACGATGAAGTAGGGGCTATAAAACCCCTTCCTCATCTCGGCTGAAGGGACAGGCTCTATCGCGTCCTTCTGTAGAGGAGATGCAATCTCCGCACGTAAGGCAGCGGCGTTCTCGCCCTTCACCGAGGTGAAGTGGACGGCGCTGAACCTGGGTGGGCGCCTGGCAAACTGAATCGCATAGCTGAGTCGGACGGCCCGGGTCAGCCATCGCGACGGGTTGGAGAGCGCAAGCCACACGTCCAAACTCCGGGCAAGGGGGACCAAGGGGACAATCGCATCGGATGTACCGGCGGGTGGGGCCTCGTGGCAGCGTTTTGTGGACACAGGTGCACCGCAACTGCCTTATCTACCTGGGGAATCGCCGAGTACCCCCTGGCAGCCCCACCATCGAGGGTAGTGAGAGCGGAAGAGCTCAGAGACTGGGTCCGGGCAGTGAAAGGTGCCCGCCGCGACCTTGTGAGCTCCTCATGCACCTCCGGGAAGAAAGGGACCAGGGCGGGGCACGGCCGTGAGTGGCGCTCCGGGCCCAGGATCCAATCGTCAAGCTGCGAGGTTTCAGGGGGGGTGGAGGGTTCCACTCCAGCCCGACGCATGCAGCCACCCGGGCAAGCATGGCTGCCAGCTGCACGTCACCCTGCGACTGGGCGACTGCACCCAAAGGTGGGACCCAGTCGAGTCCTCAGCGTCAGCCTGCTCTCCGATGCTGCAATCGAGAGCTCATCCACTTCGCGAGCGCCGAAACCCGGCGGAGTGGCTCCTATTGGGGTCCCCAAATCGCCCCCAGTGATAACCGACGCGGCCTCAAACCCGTAGGTAAAAGGACCGAGGCGGGGAGGCGCTGGGGTGGCTTTTTCTTCTAAGGAAGGAAAAAACCGCGACTGCAACATTGCCACGGTCTCATAGTGACATGACCCATCCATGAACGCTGTCTCAGCATGGGCAGCGCCCAAGCACTTAAGACCGCGATCATGGCCATCGAAAGCGGAGAGGTAATGACTGCAACCAGGAAATACACACAAAAGGAAAGGCATCTTTCCTTTAATGCCACTCTTTTAGAAGGGATGAATATACTCTTTCAGCTGCTGAAGCACCCAGGGGTGTTCTCTGCACTCCTCCAGTTCAAGAGGGGGAGAAGCCACTGTAATGCGCCGTAAATCCAACAGCTTTTCAAGGTGAATGCAACAGCAGAGGATTCAGCTCGCTGAACACAACCACTCGGCTCCGAAGAGAAAATCTGAATGAGTGATTGCGAGCCAGCTTCTTTTATACCCGTATGTCCGGGGGAGTGGCATGCAAGTTCCACTACGAATTCCATTACGAATGTCATGGTTAAAATATGGTTACTGTAGTAAAACCATGGTAAATTTATTGAGAGGGCACGCAAAATGTATTGTGAGGGAATGCAAAACTATTGCCAGGTCATGCAAAACTTGTTGCGAGGGAATGCAGACTATTGCAAGGGCACCCAAAACTTATTGCGAGGGAACGCAAACTTTAGCGAGGCATGAAAAACTTATTGCGATGGAATGCAAACTATTGTGAGGGCATGCAAAACTATTGCGAGGGCACGCAAAATGTATTGTAAGGGGAACACAAATATTATTGCGAGGGCACACAAAACTTTTTGCGTGGGAATGCAAACTATTGTGAGGGCACGCAAAATGTATTGTGAGGGAACGCAAAAATATTGCGAGGGAACGCAAACTATTGTGACAGCACGCAAAACTATTGCGAGGGCACGCAAACTATTGCAGGGCACGCAAAATGTATTGTGAGGGAACGCAAACTATTGTGAGGGACCGCAAAACTTATTGCGAGGGAACAAAAAACGTATTGCAAGGGAACGCAAACTATTGTGAGGGCACGCAAAACTTTTGTGAGAGCACGCAAACAATTGAAAGGGCACACAAAACTATTGAAAAGGCATGCAAGCTATTGCAATGGCACGCAAAACTATTGCATAGGCACGCAAACTATTGCAAGGGCACGCAAAACGTGCTGTATTGTAAGGGGAATGCAAAGCTTATTATGAAGGTACGCAAAACTTATTGTGAGGCAACGCAAAACTGTTTCAGAAATAATTTACCTCCCTGTCCTCTAAAGGGCTCTGTAGTTTTGGACACCACTGTATATATATTAATATTTAAATATATGTTAAATGATTTCAAGTAAATAATGTATCTCTGGTTTTATTTCTTTTTCAATACAAGCTATAGCACTTTTTTGTTTCTTTGCCAGCTTTAAAACATATTCTGTTTGCATACACACCAGAGTAACTGATAGGAGGGCTCTGAGTTGTTTGTGAGTGAAAATACATTTTAATTTGTTCGTCCGCATATGTGTGTCTTTTCAAAAATCAGTTTGGAACACATTGAATGCATGCAAGCCTGTGTTTGCAAATTCAGTATCTGGAGGTTGCTGAGTCTGTGGTCTGAGCGTGTGTGAGCAGCGAGTGTGCGAAAGCGCATTTATCTCTGGCCCAAACAGGAGTCGTCACAGGGAGTGCTAAATGGCCCAGCATGTGCAGAAAAACCATTTTCTAAATGGATGCCTTTCCCTATATGTGCGTCTGATAGAAATCTTCACTGGGCGACGGCGGCCCACTAACAAGATTGCTTCCCTATTCGTCTCTCTTTCCTCATCATGCCCAGTTTATTCCGATATTCTTTTCTCACCCTTCCCTCCCAAAAAAGGTTTTGCAAATTAATTCTAAACATTTTTTATTTTTTTGCTTCTCAAAGTTATTTTGAAGAAAGTAAATGAATGGACCAGCTGTATTCAGTCTGCAACAATCTTGAATATTTTGGGTCTTTCGCTAGGAAAATGGCAAGCAGGTGGGTTGGAAATGTTTGAGATAGAGAGAGGGAAATGTGGAGAGAAAGTTTGCTACATAAACACAACTTTAACACTGAAGGCTAGGATATACTATGTTTTTCTGTGTGCCATTCCGTCTCGCACATGTCTTTTGATAATTGTAATTCATCTCGGATTTGTTCATCATCTGCACTTTTGAAATCTACAGCAATAAGGGCAATAAATGCAATAATGTTGCATTTCTTATTTCCTAATATTTCTTCATTAATGGAACCATTAAGAAAGCAGAAACGTTAAGAGGAATTGTAACTGGACATATTAAATTCCTTCCAGTTTCAATTTGGAATGCCCAATTCCCACTACTTAGTAGGTCCTCGTGGTGGCGCAGTTACTCGCCTCAATCCAGGTGGCGGAGTACAAGTCTCAGTTGCCTATGCTTCTGAGACAGTCAGTCTGCGCATCTTGGCTCGCTGTGCATGACACCACAGAGACTCACAGCATGTGGAGGCTCGTGTTACTATCCGCAATCCACACACAACTTACCACGCGCCCCATTGAGAGCGAGAATCCTTAATCGCGACCACGAGGTTACCCCATGTGACTCTACCCTCCCTAGGCAACCGGGCCAATTTGGTTGCTAAAGAGACCTGGCTGGAGTCACACAGCATGCAAAAATGGAGATGACTAATGAAATAACATTTTATTTTGAATTATGAATGGCATACAAAGATGTGTGGTCGCTGACGTTTAGATGGTTAAGTAAAAGCCATCTAAAATGCATTCTGAAAATTATGGAAAATGCAAGTGAATGAGACTGTTGGATTTGTCCCGGATGCCTCCACAGATAGGACACTGCTGGATCCACACAAAATGTTTGGAAAATGGTATAATGCAAAAAAGAAGATATTGTCTACGATGGAGTCAACGTCGCCGCCCTAACATAATGCCAGCGGTTCAGTAGCGGTTCATCTTCCATGGATTGCATTTTCCAAATATTGTGTGTGCATCCAGCGTTATACGTAGGTGTCCGTGAGCATTTAAATGATACATGATAAATCCGACAGTTTCATTGAAACTTGCACATTTTCGTCTGCAAAGCCCATAACTTTTAGAATGCGTTTTAGATGGCTTTCACTTAAGCATGTCTTAAAGCTAGCGACCACGCTGTCCCGGAATATTCTTTTAAATTCTTTTGACTAAAGTAAAATAGAACGGACGCTGAAAGCACTTATGTATTTCTCTTTTTCTATCTGTTTCTATTTTTGTTTCTCTCTTACTCTCTGTCTTTAGTCAGTGATGTTAGATAAGCAGCCATACATCTTTACTCCTACACACACACTGACTCCCTAACAAACTACACCTACTTCAGCAGCAGCGATATAAATAGAACACACACGCGCGCACGCACACACACACGCGCACACACACACACACACTGACTCATATGGCCACTTCCCTGCTGCAACTCTGGGCGTCTCTTCAAGATTATGACGACTTGTGTTGCGACAGTCATCTACATATTTTATAGCTTGTCCTTAGTTTATCTGTTTTTCCTCTCCTATCTCTGGAGCAATTGTGTGTGTTTGTTGTGTGTTTGGTCACTTGGACTTTTGTATGTGTAAGAAATAAAGAAAGAGACAGAGCTGAATACTCACTATCCTTTGATGCAGAAAAAACCCCAACAAGTATTGATATATTGTATCTAGATTGATTTTGAAGTATCTAAATTTGTACTATATATCCTGAAGGAAATACCAGTACTTGCAATCCAGCTAAAGAATAGTAGTAACACTTTACAATAAGGTTGTACACATTTATATTGGTTAACACTATAGTTAACATATGCTAATACATGTTTTACATTAAAAGTTGTATATGTTTACATTAGTTAATGCAATATGAACTATCACGAACAAATAATGATCCTGTTTACATGCACACCAATACGCTGATTACTCTCTAAAATCAGCTTATTAAAAAAAATCTGACAAGGCAAGAAATACGCGTTTACATGACATTTGAAATAATCACCTTATTCTCTACTTTTGACGTCAAACCGTGAAGAGGCTTGTGCTCAACACGTGCGCACATTGGATGAGCCGGTAAGAAAACCGGGTAAGGTATTTACATGACACGCGAAATCGGCGTAATGGCCAAAAACCTACCCATGTCGATCGGGTTATTCAGAAGCCATTTATGGCCTTTATGCGATGAAGGATTACAGTTTATTGCGTTTACATGATTGCACATGTTGTCGGCTTATTATGCATAATTGGTAAGAACGTGCATGTAACCGCGCTCAGTGAACAATAGTGTTTTGATAAATGAAGATGAATCAAGACTAATAAATTATGTAAAAAACTTTTTTTTTTTTTGCTAATTGCTCATTAATTCAATTACCTAATATTAATAAGTTAAACCTTTTTTGTAAAGTGTTACCAGAATACCATTAAAGTTGTAGGTTAAATGATTACCCAAAGGTTACCCAAATGTAACACTATGATATATTAAACACAATTAAATTTAGAGGAAGAAAGTGAGAGAGAGACACTGAATGTAATTTGCATTATACAGTGGCAAGAAAAAGTATGTGAACCCTTTGGAATGAGCAGGTTTTCTTCATTAATTGATCATAAACTGTGATCACATCTTCATCAAAGTCACAAGTATAGACAAACACAATGTCCTTAAGCTAACAACACACAAACAATTATTATCTCATTTCTTTATTGAACACATCCCATTAAAAATTCACAGTGTTGTGGCAAATGTCTTTCATGTCTTTATTGAACACATATCATTAAACATTAACAGTGCTGTGAAAAAAGTAATTGAACCCTTGGATCCCTTTGGCAGGAATAACCTCAACCAAGAGTTTCCGGTAGCTGTGGATTAGACCTGCGTAGCATTCAGAAAGAATTTTGGACCATTCTTCCTAACAAAACTGCTTCAACTCCATATTCTGAGGTCATTTCAAAGCATCTCTATTGGGTTAAGTTCTGGGCTCTGACTTGGCCACTCCAAAAGGTGGATTTTCTTTTTTTGAAGCCATTCTATATGGATTTACTTCAATGTTTAGGGTTATTGTCCTGCTGCATCACTCAACTTCTACTGAGCTTCAGCTGGTATACAGCCACCCTGACATTATCCTGTAGGGTATCTTGATAAACTTGGGAATTCATTTTTTCCTCTATGATGGCAGGCGATCCAGGCCCCGGAGCTGCAAAGCAGTACCAAATCATGATGCTCCCTCCACCGTACTTCACCGTTGGGATTATGTTTTCATGTTGGTATGTGGAGCCCTTTTTGCACCATACGTAGTGCTGCGTGTTCCTCCCAAACAATTCAACCTTAGTTTCATAAGTCCACAAAACATTTTCCCAGTAGTGTTGTGGAGTGTCAAGGCGGTCTTTGGCAAACTTCAGGCACACAGCAATGTTTTTGTTGGAAAGCAGCGGCTTCCTTCGTGGTGTCCTGATATGGACACCCTGCCTGTGTAATGTTTTCCATATATTAGACTCAGAACAGAGATGTTAACCAGTTCCAATGATTCCTTCAAGTCTTTAGCTGTCACTCTAGAGTTCTTTTTTTACCTCATTGAGCATTATGCGGTGTGCGCTTTGAGTCATTTTGGCTGGATGGCCACTTCTAGGGAGAGTATCCACAGTACTAAATCTTCTCTATTTATAGACAATTTGTTTAACTGTGGTCAGATGAATATCTAAGCTCTTCGAGGTATCTTTGTAACCCTTTCCAGCTTTATGCAAAGCAATCATTCTTGATCGTAGGTTTTCTGAGATCTCTTTTTTGTGAGGCATGGTCCATGTCAGCAGATGCTTCTTTTGAATACTAAAGTCAAAGTAGCTCAAACCCACACCTCCAATCTTGTTTTATTACTTGGATGCCAGGTTTGCCAACTCCTGTATCTAATTAGCCTAGGGGTTCACATATGTTTTCCAACCTACACTGGAAATGTTTGAATGATGTATTCAATATGTACAATAACAATACAATAATTTGTTAAAACATATTATGTTTATTCATTATTGTAACTAAGATGAAGTTCTAACCAAATTTTTGGACAAATTTACACATTAAGGCAGGTAATTCCAAAGGGTTCACATCTTTTTCTTGCCACTGTAGTTACATAAAAGGTTCCACTGAAACACACATACTGATTAAATGTATACACTGAATGCACTGTAACTCGTTTGGATACATACAATTTGTGTAGGTTTTATGTCAATGGGTTGACTCAACAGTAGTTTGAATTTAAAATCCATCTGTGCTCACTGAAATTCGAAATTCTGCCCCCAGTGGCCAAAGCGGTAAGTGTTGTTGGGTGTATTGGCACGTGTGAGCTCCATTTTCCGGGTGAAATGTCCACAGAGCGGCACTTAAAGGGAGTTGTGAAGCCAGTTGTTTTCAGTGCTACAGGATGTAACACAGTGAAGAGGAATGCATATTTTATTAACTGATCCCCCCAATCCAAACCCCAAACCTAAACCAAACCATCAGTGGAGTAAAAATGAGAGAAAAAAATGCAACATCCGAATTGCCTTTGTCACTGATTATGCGAACGTGATAACTTCCTGCTTTCAACAGGGGATCCAAACTTGGGTCTCCCACGCAAGGTGCTTCCGGTTTCGCCACAAGGGTGGGTAAACATGCTTGAGCCGAAGTCTGACAAAAATGTCTGATGGGAGATGCCGCTTCAGTGAGTCTGTTTTATGTGGCCGAATTCGAAGGGTACTGGAACTCTCAAAAACAACATGTCATCTTCTCGTGTGATTATGTTGGTTGCCAACATTGGTTGTGCTATAGGTTTATCTGGGCCTTGCTGTGCTATATTCAGCCTTTATATATTTTATACAGTAGTAGTCTGTGCATATACTGAACCAGCAAAACCTCAAAAAAGAATGTCACTTCAGTCAGCTTTTTAAAACATCTTTGTCTTACTAAAGTTATGCAAAATCAAGTTATTAGGTCAAGCCTACCTCTTCTGTTCTTGTAGCTAGCAGCTAGAGTTATAGATTATGTAACTAGGAGAAAGTCAGTAATCATATTGAAGTAATGTGAACTGTCGATGACGGCTCTAGAAAGCTGACCTCCTTGACCTCTGCCTGATTTTTTCTTGAGGCTTTGCATTATTCAAACTCAGAGTTAAGAATGGGAGAAATTCTATTGATGCCTCAAAAGAAATACTGCAAAGAACATTACAAGACTGCTATCTTGATTAATTGTTTTATCTTACTATCATGTATTCTGTGATGAATTCCATTTAATTGGTGATAACGAGTGTATCAAACCGTAGCTATGTTCCAAAACCTATTAAGATGCCTACCTAGACTGCATATTAAGTAGGGATGCACCAATAGAAAATTTGTGTGCAGAGACTGGTATCTGATTATTGAGAACAACATCTGCTGATGCTGTTACAGATAGTTTGGTGGTTCTGTCTTTTTTATGATACCTTGTATCAAATAATAACTGATAATTAATTACAAAACTTTGAAAAAAAATTAATGGGACAGTTCACCCAAAAATGAAAATTCTCTCATCATTTACTCACCCTCATGCCATCCCAAATATGTATGACTTTCTTTCTTCTGCATGACACAAATTAAGATTTTTAGAAGAATATCTGAGTTCTGTAGGTCCATATAATGCAAGTGAATGGTGGCTAGAACTTTGAAGGTCTAAAAAGCATATAAAGGCAGCATAAAAGTAATCCATACTTTTGGATTCCAGTGGTTAAATCCATATCTTCAGAAGCTACAGTATATAATAGGTGTGGGTGATAAACAGATCAATATTTAAGTCCTTTTTTAATTTAAATTCTCATCACTGCCCAGTAGGTGGCGATATGCACGAATAATGTGAATCTCCATAAACAAAAGAAGAAGAATGTGAAAGTGAATGTGAAAGTGGAGATTTAGAGTAAACAAAGGATTGCAGTATGAGCTGTTATTCTCCATACAATGTAAGGCAAGGGGTTCCATACGACTTGAGTGGTTTAATCCGTGTCTTTTGAAGCGATACGATTGCTTTGGCTGAGAAACAAATCAAAGTCGTTATTCACTTTAAATCTTGACAGTCCAACAATGTATTGTATGGACAAAAATAGCTGCTTCAGGAGATGGTCCATGGTCTCTTCTCACATGATAAAGTAATTTCAAAACTCAAATCATTATTTCATGTTCATTTATGAAGTAGATTATCTGTAATTGATGCCTTATAACAAAACAGTTGACAAGTCAGTTTTTATATTAATAAAAATTAAATTTTTACATTTATGTTTAAATCACATTGTAATGTATACATATGCATTTTTTTTTCAACTACAGGTTTTATTTATTCTGCAAAATATGCATTGTATTCAATAAATATTTGCTTGGTTATCTCTAAAGCTTACTTGATTTTTGTTCTTGCCAATCAAATTTGGTGATATGGTGCCTTAGAAATCATTCAGAAACCCGTTTCTTTTAGAGGTAGCTTCATACAAAACCACTGCCTGTTTTGGCATTGACTGATTGGCAGCTGTCTTTGGTATTAGACAAAGCCGTTGTGTGTGGGAGCTACGTATACTAGACGGAGGTCTTTATATGGCTTACAAACTGACAGCAGCACTATGAAGCCATATTTTATATGTTGTTCCAACACACACAGGATATCTGCTCATACATGTAGAAACATCACACACACACTTGTGGACGTTGCCGTTACATCAGAGACTACAAGTGTAGCTGCTAATCAGCTGTTTGGTTTAATTTAGTTTCTGATTACTGTAAATAGCACTTAGTACTGAAGTTGGTTTAAAGGTAAAACACAGCGTACACCTAAACACAGTGAAATTACCTCAACTCTGCTAACATGTGCACATCCTCTCCTCTTTTTTGCCTGCCAAAAGAAAATGTACAGGAGATTTCCTTTTCACAAACATGTTTGTCAATGTATTGTTCTATTTTCCCTCTCAAACTCAAGCCAGAGGGAAAATAAAATCACGTAAAATCTCAAACTTGCTCATGGCACTTTTTTATCCTTCAGTAGCGATATCCTAAAGAAAACCAGAAGAACCAGGCTCACCCATTCATGTGTGTAGGTGTGTGTGCATGGATGTGCACAGTGTGTCATATATGTTACGTCCATAGATTGCAGTGGTTGCGTCTCGGTCTGTATGTGTGTGTGTGTGTGTGCCTTTTGGCAATATTATTCAACCTTCATATCTCATGACAAGTTGTAATAATTAGTTGTATTAAATTGTACGAGTTGGTTTAAAGGGGGTCATAATATACTATGACGAGGAGTAGGGCGGGGCCGGGCCATGACTATGCACGCCTGGCCCCCAATCAGGCTAATCAGCCCCTCTTCTCAGCTGATTAGCCTGATTGGGGGCCGGGCGTGCATAGTCACGGCCCGGCCTTGCCCTCCTCCTCGTCACACATGCTCTTTTTTAAAATAGTTTTATTATCTTCCCTGAGGTCAACTGATAATATTAGTTACGTTTTTTGCACCAAAACAGTCATAATTTAGTAATATATGATCATATTCCACCCTGTCACTCTTTTTGAAACACTCGGTTTTGGCATAAGCGCCTCCTTAAATCTTCTGATTGGCTTACATTGTGCAGCCCCTCTAAAAAAGCCATATTTGAAACTCAGTAGGAAGAGAATGAACAAGCTCCACAACATTATAAAACTATATTTCAGGGTTTACACATAACACACATCCAACACATTACATCTGAATATATTAAACTGTTAATCTCAAGCACAACTGTTAACACTCAGCACCATAAACTATCAAACAGTCATGACATTTGAAATATTCATAAATAAAACTGTTTACTTACGGTTTTGCGATCGGGTCCATTAGTGTTTTAACTGCCCCATCCTTCAATAACAATTCCTTTGCAAAGCTTGAATCATGTTACGACTGGTTCACAAGCAATCCATGCTGACATGAGCCGAAAAAACATCCAAGCCACTTAAATACATGATGCACATTTCCGTAGTCCAAAGCACGGTGTGAACTAGACGCACACACATCCAGTTTCCAGGATAATCATGCACTAAGGTGCACATTGCCGGAAACGCACCCAAATGGTCAAAGACGTCCATCTAGTACGTTTACAAACACCAACAATTAAAAATAGCACATATGGATGCGAGAACGCATCCAGGACGTGTTTGTGCTCAAAACAGTAAGAACAGCTTAGCTGATGAAACCGAATAGCGTCTCCTTTTCAGAGTTGTAACTTGACACCGCGTCTTTAAAAAGAGGTGCAGAATACATGACAATGATCAAAGACGTCTGTCTAGTGCATGTTTATATACAAAAATAACTCAGAATAGTCCAGATGGGTTCCATTTGGTGTTCAGGAATAGTTAGGCCACACTAGGCCAATTGTCCTGCTCTCTCTATCTCTGTAAACAAACTTAGCACCAGTGGTCGGGGCCAAGGGTGTGATGACTTAAGGTAGGTGTTGATGTTGTTGCTGTAGAGGTGGTCATGAATTACTGAGCCCCCTAATAGGGAAGCCACAGAAGTAGATAACGGGGCATTTTTGCAGCTTGGTTTCAATAAATGCTTTTATTGCATTGGGAGTTCTGAAATATATAGTATGTTTTTATAGTAGAATTACCTCTTATATGTCAAAATATCAAGGAAACTTTGATTCCTCATGACATGACCCCTTTAACAAAAAACGTACAACTTTTAAAAATAAGCATGTCAACGAACTTTTTGTAAGTTAAATTTTATTTTCTTCATTTTTTTAAGTCTTTTCCCTAACCCTAACCTTAAAGTTTAACCCCTTATCCAAACCCAAACCCTAGCTAACCATGATATTAAGATTTTTTTTTTTTTTTTAATAGACTGCAGTGAGATTTAATGGAGATTAAATTCTTTCAGTTTCAGATCTCAGAAATGTCTTAAACTGTGTTCAGATTTAACAATATATAATATATTTACCAAAGTCTGGAGTAAAAAATCAGAGATTTCTTTTTGTTTCTTTGAGCAGTGCAGTTTTCCTCTGGGTAACTGCATATATGATGATCTTTTAATGTTTTTAGGATAACTATATGACAGTTTTTGCAATATTGTGTTTTGTGGTCTTTACCAAACAGATAGTTTTACTAATGTTTAGAAATGCTCTGAAACATTTCATGAATGTGTCTTTGGCTTAAATACAAAATGAGAAAGAGAGAGACAGAAAGATACGGTCCTCTGCGTTTCCTTAAGTGGAGAGAATATGGCGTACTGTCTGAAAATCTGATTATTGTCTTTTCACTGCATCCATCTCCTTGACAAACTGAAGTGTTGGTGTTTTTACAGTGCTTGCAAGGCAATACTGTGTTGATATTCCTCAAGCATTCGATCTGTCGTCTTTTTCTTCTCCACAATTTTGCGCAATTAATTCAACTCAAATTGATTTATGCACAGACTCCATTCAAATGTTGCCTTGTAGATAGTTTAAATCACAGTGGTGCTCTGTTTTTGTTTTTCATAGACTTTATGGTTTTTAGAAAATGTAATATTAAAATTTTATAATCTTCCATTGACTTTAAAATTGTTTAAGTAAAATTTTGAAATTTGTAGAATGTTCGCAATTCATAGTCTTGCAGACAGTGATGACCTCATTTTAATATTTGCATACTGAATTGCAATTGTTCTTGTTTCTTAAATTATTTTGCATAGTGGATTGTGATTTGTCTTCCTTCTTGCGTTTATTTGTATAGTGAATTGTAATTGGTGTTCTTTTATATTTTTTCTTTCTTTCTTCTAATTTTAATGCTTTGCTTTGAAATGTACAAAACTTTGGGTCAACTTTTAGAGCTTCTTGCTTGCATTTATTTGGATAGTGAATTCTAATTGCAAAGATTTTGCCACTATAAGTCTTTATTGTCATGCACAGCCATCACAAAACAAGATGCGTGCTCAGTGTCAGTGCAGTGGCAAAGTGGCCAAACCTCTACGGACAGGTTAGAGAAAGAATCGCCATTGGGTAATAAATTTTAGTTTTTACTTGCTAGACTTTTAATGACATTTAAGCGTAATGCAACTGAAAACTGAAAAAGATATTAAGCTAACCAGGAAGAGGGCATTTTCACATATACTGTATATAATATTTCGATGTATGACTCTTTGCAATATAGTATGCAAGATTGTACATTTTATTTTATATTTTGCCTTTCATCATTTTAATTACATTTTAGCTTCTTAAAAATGTACAAATTTCACATTCACATCAATTTATATGATGTAACAAAACTGCATTTTTAATAATGATACAAAATGTTGTCACTGTTTGAAATTTCATACACCTTTTTATATTCACAAGGTTGGAACCTAATGATGAAAATATAATTAAATGTATAACAAATATTTAATAATTATATTATAAAAATAATTTACTATACCAAAACTATGCAAATAATAAATAAATAAATGACCAAACCCCTGCATACTGTAGATTCTGCAAGAGCCTATCTGTTAATTTCTGATACATTTAGTTTTTAAGTAAAAACATTTAATAATGTATGATTGTCCCTTTTAATATTTATAATTTACACATTTATTACACTTACTGCATTACTTCATTTTGTTACATGTTTGTTTATATGCACTTGTATGATTTACATTGAATTTACATTGACATGTACAACAAGCGCTAAATTGGTACTATCTATTATAGAGAAAGTGTTTACGCAAGCTTCTGCTAGCAAGTGTTTACAGTTTGTTGGAAACTCTCAGAGTAGAGACTTATTGTAGAAGATCAAGAGCATCAGTCTACACATCAGAACATGCTGTCTTGCTCTGCAGTCATCAAGTCTAACTTAGGGAGGCATACATTGTATTTTATGGGCATTCAGGGGGCAGTACTTCCAGGTGGTTACAAAGCATTCAGGTGAAATCAAAACATCCAGTGGGTGAAGACTCTGAATACTACTAGCCCTAATCCAATTAGCATAACTATATCAATCAGACAGCTTCATTATCATAGAAATAAGGAAGGGTCCACACCTATGGCAATGCATTTACATTTGATATTTGGGGTACCTAGAGCCATCACAGGCAAAAAAGGGGCTAGACCTAGTTAGCATGGGAACCATGTCTTCATTCACATACACTCTTGGTCAAACGGACAAACAGGATGCCGCCATTGGTAGAATCACAGAATCACAATACCAAATACCTTGAAAGCCCAATACAATGTGCATCACTTTAGTTTCCTATCTGTCACTCACTCGATGTTGTGTTGATGTAGTGACACTAGGGGTCACTCTTGGGAGCCCCAAACACCTCTGCTTTTTGAAAAAAGGCCAATGGGAATTGGCGAGTGGAATTTGCATGCCAAAAAGCTGGCATGCAACCACTCATTCAGATTTTCTCTTCGGAGCCGAGCGGTTGCATTCAGTGCACTGAATTCAATTTCTCCCTACCGTTCACCTCAAACTGCTGGATTTACGGCGCATTTCAGCGGCTTCTCCCCCTCTGCACCCATGGAGTGCAGAGAACGCCCCTGGGCTCTTCGGCAGAACAAAACAAAAGAGTATATTCTAAAAGAATATATTTTCAATTATAAAAGAGCGGCACACACGGAACGTCTTTTTAAAGATGTGTGTTATTCCTGGTTGCGGTCGTTATCTCTCTGCTTCTGACGGCCACGATCGCTGTCTTACGTGTCTGGGCGCTGCCCACGTGGAGACATCGTTCGTGGATGGGTCTTGTCCTCATTGCGAGAACATGACCATGGCAACGTTGTGGTCGTGGCTTGCCTTCGTAAGAAAGCATGCCACCCCAGTGGCTCCCTGCCTCGGTCCTTCTACCTACGGGTATGAAGCCGCGGCGGTTAGCACTGGGGGCGATTTGGGGACTTCAGTGGGAGCACCTCCGCCGGGTAACCCCCCACGGACCTCCCAGACCACCGGCTCGTCTCAGAGGTTTGACCTCTTATTCGGAGCCCGGGAAGACGATGAGTTATCGAGCACAGCATCGGAGAGCGGGCTCGTCCAGTCTGATGCTGATGGGTATGGTCACCCAACCTCAGGCTGACGCGGAGATGACGGACATGCTTTCCCGGGCAGCCGCGAGCTTCAGGCTAGAGTGGAACCCTCCACTCTCCCCTGAACCCCCACGGCTCGATGATTGGCCCTGGTCTCTTTCTTCCCGGAAGTGTATGAGTAGCTGACAAGATTGCGGGGGGCACCGTTTACTACCCAATCCCGATCTTTCAGCTCCCCCGTTCTCACTACCCTCGATGGTGGGACGGCCAAGGGGTGTTCGGTGATCGCCCAGGTGGATAAGTCGTACCCACAGAGCGCCGCCACCTGGTGTGGGCGCCCGAAGCTCCAGTCCAGGGCCTGTAGGTTTACGTCGTCCCTGGCGACTAAGGCCTACGGTGCCACTGGACAAGCCACCTCCATCCTGCACGCCATGGCTCTCCTGCAGGTACACCAAGCCAAGGCGCTAAAAGAGCTGCACGAGGGTAGTTCTGACCCGGGATTGATGCAGGAACTGCGCTTGGCAACCGACCTCGCTCTCCGGGTGACAAAGGTCACGGCGCGGACTCTCGGGCAGGCGATGTCCACCCTGGTGGTCCAGGAGCACCACCTTTGGCTCAACCTGGTCGAGATGAGAGAGGCTGACAAGGCACGGTTCAGACAGAAGACAGCGGTTCCACTGAAAATTTTTCAGAGGCTCCTGGGGCATATGGCATCCTCAGCGGTGGTCACACCGATGCATATGAGACCGCTTCAGCACTGGCTTCAAACTCGAGTCCCGAGATGGGCATGGTGCCGTGGGACACATCACATGGTCGTCACGCCGATCTATCACCGCCTCTTCAGCCCTTGGACTGACCTTGCATTTCTACGGGCAGAGGTTCCCCTAGAGCAGGTCTCCAAGACGAGCTGGGGTGCTGTATGCAACGGGCACACATCTGCCGGCTCCTGGACTGGCCCGCGGCTGTGTTGGCACATCAACTGGCTCGAGTTGTTGGCAGTACTGCTCACCCTGCGGAGGTTCCGGCCGTTGATCCAGGGCAAGCGCGTGTTGGTCCGGACAGACAACAATGCGATGGTAGCGTACATCAACCTGCAAGCGCTGCCCCAGGAGGAGGCAGACCCAGCTGTGTCTGGTGCGTGCTTTACGCATCTATTTGGATCGCACGCAGAGCTTTAGAAGCTCCGAGCAGCTCTTTGTCTGCTTTGGTGGACATCGGAAAGGAAGCGCTGTCTCCAAACAGAGGATTGGCCACTGGGTCGTTGACACCATCGTGATGGCATATCACGCTCAGGACGTGCCACCCCCCATGGGGTTACGAGCCCACTCTACTAGGAGTGTAGCTGCCTCCTGGGCCCTGACCAGTGGAGCCTCTTTGGCAGACATTTGGAGAGCAGCGGGCTGGGCAACACCCAACACCTTTGCGAGGTTCTACAATCTCCGGGTTGAGCCGGTTTCGTCCCGTGTATTGTCAGGTATGAGCAGGTAAGTTCCGGGACAGCTGGCCGGGTGTACCGCTTGTGCATAGCGCCTTTCCCCTCCCTTGACGTGAAGATGTGCGCTTTTGACTCCCAGTCGTGTTCACAAGCTGTGATCCCTGGATGACTTTCCACCTTAGCCCTGTGGCAGACAAGTTTGCCAGCTCAGTACATGTGCTGATTAGGCCCTGTACTGGGGTAGGTGCTCCATATGTGCTGGTTCCCCGTAGGTGACCCCATGTGATATCTTCCGCTAAATTGTTTCCCTGTCGGTAAACTGCGTCTTCCTTGGGCAGAGGCCCCTCTGCCCCCGGTCACCATGTTTGTAGAAACTCCTCCCCCCTAGGGTAGGACCTACCATGCGAATTCTCCACATGACATACTTCCGACAAGACTCGGTAAGACCATATGATGTATTTCCACTCAAAATACCCCCCCGCCCCCTTCTCTGGGAGGGGTGTGGTCTCTGCAGTGACACCCCCCCCACCCCCCCCACCCCGACGTAGACATTTATGGCCCCCAGTTGGTTAACAAATTCCACTCTTTCTGGGGAGAAAAAAGAGGAAAAGAAACTACAGCTGGGCTAGCCTGTCCCTATTTGTTGGGCAGTCGACTTGTTCCCGAAGGACCGTTCGACGCTCATAAGAGCATTGGGGGAGGTTACGTGATGGCCTAGTGTGCTGGCTACGAGGCACACAGCGGTCTGCCAATCTCGAACCACCAGTCCACGTAACACAGTCCAGCTAGTTGTGGCGTTTTGCATAGGGACCCCTTGTGTCACTACATCGACACAACGTCGAGTGAGTGACAGATAGGGAACGTCCTGGTTACTTTTGTATCCTCTGTTCCCTGATGGAGGGAACGAGACATTGTGTCCCTCTTGCCACAACACTGAACTACCCGCTGAAATGGCTGGAACCTTGTCTCGGCTCCTCACCACAAAACCTGAATGAGTGGTTGCATACCAGCTCCTTTTATACCCGTATGTCCGGGGGAGTGGCATGCAAATTCCACTCAGCAATTCCCATTGGCCTTTTTTTTAAAAAGCAGAGGTGCTTGGGGCTCCCAAGGGTGACCCCTAGTGTCACTACATTGACACAATGTCTCGTTCCCTCCATCAGGGAACGGAGGTTACGAAAGTAACCAGGACGTTTTCCATGTGATGTTATATGAAAGCCAGTAGACCACCTGATCTTATAATTACACTTAAAGGAATAGTTCACCCAAAAATGAAAATTTGCTGATAATTTACTCACCCTCAGGCCATCCAAGATGTATCTGAGTTTCATCAAAACAGAATTTAAGGCTTTTAGGATTTCATTTCAGGTCTCCTCCTCTAAACAATGCAAGTGAATGTCCTCCATTTTTAACGGTCCAAAATGCATATTTAGGGTGCATCAAAATAATCCACATGACTCCAGTCAACAAATAAAGTTCTTCTGAACGCAAACAATTGATTATTTTGAGAAAGAAAACAATACTTATATACTTTTTAACTATAAATGTTCGCTTCCGTACATCTCTGTGACGTGCGCTCATGAGAGGGATGAGGTACGCTCGTTGGTAAGGTCACGCGTCACGTGGAGGAGGAGGCAGGAAGCGCGCCATTGTTTACAAGAGGAGCAGCGCTGTACAAAAGTTTAATTGTCTTTACTGTAGGTTTGTATTGTTCAAAATGGTAATTTGGTGTGTGTATCCTGGATGCTTCAACCTTCAGAAACCCCAAAGTACAGAATATAAAGAGTCATGAAATTAAAATGGCACTCATCTTTGGACACACAATGCAAGGAAAGAGCCAAAAGGAATCTTTTACTTGCATAATGTGTATTGACTTGCTTGTACAAATTTATTGTGCAAGTTCTCAAATTCAAATCTACAAGCGCTCGAGTTTTGCAACACTTTTACCTTCTAATAGACGCCCAACAGGTGCGTTGCAATGGTCTGTAGCCATGCTGTAAAACGGAGAATGTTGTGAAAACAGTCCGTGGAAAAGTTTATCCAAAATTAGAGTTGACATGGTTAAATGCAATGTAAATGTAACTCTGGCATATCATGGCTCATCTAAAGAGATGGTGACAGCGCAATCACGACACCTCAGGACCCACTGCAGCCAAATATGGTAAATTAGTGTGTGCGCTCATTCAACACTGTGATAGACGAGGCTGAATCCAGCTTCTTATTCAGTAAAAGAATCTTTGTGTTTCGCCACTACACAACTCAATCACGAGTTAAATCTGAATATGTACTAACCAGTGGCTAATGACAGACATAGTTTTGTCGTATAGTAAGTGATTTACTCGCAACATACAGGGCTGGTGGCTCTAATGTGGCTTTTCATTTACACAGAACAAAGCCTAAAACCTAAACTTAATTAAATCTTTTCCACTATTCTTTTGCTGCACTGCAAGCACTGACATTTTTGTCTACTTTGCAAATCTTTCCCTCTGTATGTAACACTTTAAGCATATAGGCCCGGCTTTTTTATACATGCTGTAGTACTGTGGTGTAGTAGTGGCTGAATAGGTGGGCATACTCTGAATTTATGAATTATGAATAAATAAATAAATACATTTTATTGAAATCACACATACTGTAGCATTGATGCAGTAAAAAAGCCATTTTACTCCTCTCTTGTAAATGTGTGCTCAACCACTTCTGTGAGATGCTCGCTGAACTGCCCCCTGTTCTTAAAGAGACAGTATCATTTTAGCACTTATTCTACATATCAATGTAAATACTTGTAAATAGTACAAATTATGCATGTTAACAATAAACATCCGATACGTCCGATAGTAGGAACATTAATAGATAGTAAAAGTAATGACGTAAGGTAGTAATAGTAAAGTGACATAATGATGTAAGGATGAACGACATAAGCCAGCGATTTCGTGGAAAATCCGATCCGACAGCTCAAAATACAAATCAGGGTAAGGTAAAGGCATGTTTTGAACACTGATTGTTTATGTACTCAATCAGTAATGGCAATTTTTTATTCTTACATAATGAAGCTTTTATTTATTTTTTTTGTCAGAAATTATGTTGACTGAACGTAAGGCTGGAAATAACCAAAGAGAGGTCCTCTCTAAAACTGGACAATGTTTTTGTTTTGTTTTTTGTCTGAACAATTAAAAACATCTGACAATTGAAAAGCTTTCAGCCAAGGTAAGACTGAACCATTTAATTATTGTCCAGCTGTTTAATGATATTTAGTCTTGTTGAATATTCAAGTTGAGCTATATTATAGATTTTGACATTCTGGAATGTTTTTAGCTGTTTACTGTACGTTACATGTTACCATCATATAAGATATAAGATAGGCTATTCGTACAATAACAGAAAGAAATTTTAAAGCTAATGAAAACTATTTTTTAGTTTTGTATTATGGTATTTTATGGTATTTCGATATTTTGTGATATTTTACAAATTGTTTTATTTATATTCCGTGTTCAGTGACACACTTTGATCCACAATTAACGCAATTTGCTGCAACAACCCTATTCTGTAATCAAATTCTGATTGGATGAGCCTGTTTTTAGCTAAATAATAAGTTAAACTTTATTAAGATTTAATACAAATTTTTTCACTAAGCAAAAAGTGTGAATTTTTGCCCTGGTAGAACACAACTTTGTGATCAAATTTAAAATGTCATTTTGAATAGGGTAGGGCAGTGGTAGCTCAGCGGTTAGGGCTCTGGGTTACTGATCAGAAGGTCGGGGGTTCAAGCCCCAGCACTGCCAAGATGCCACTGTTGGGCCCTTGAGCAAGGCCCTTGACCCTATCTGCTCCAGGGGCACCGTATCATGGCTGACCCTGCACTCTGACCCCCAGCCTAGCTGGGATATGTGAAAAAAAGAAGAATTTCACTGTATATGTGCAAATGTATAATGTGACAAATAAAGAAAATTATTATTATGAATGTTTTTAGGATCCAGATTCATGCAGTGTACCGCTGGTGGCGCTCGTACCCCAGTTTGAAATCCAATCTTCTAGATAATTTCCTCTGTGTTTGCATCTCATTTCTCTGCTTCATGCTGCATCTGACTTTCTTTTCCCCACCTCAATGGTGAGCACAGGCAGGAACGATGCCGATCTAACTGAAAGGACATGGCAGCTCGCAGGGAATGATGGGATATGTGCGTGTGGATGCATTCAGCTGTATTCAGATCAGTGTTCTGGCTCCCATTGTCTGTGCATCTTCTTGTGAAATCTTAGAACGCCCTCTGAATCCATTGTTATGCTCCCAAAGCCGAATGCTTATCCATCCTTCCCTTTGAAGCACCGGCCCACACCTCTTTCTCCTGTGCTTTCTCACTCGTATTTGTTTATTCACCCCTTCTCCTCTCGACTCTCCAATGGACTGGTCCAGATACACGCTACATAGTCTCTCACTCTCCAACACACACATACACAAACTCTTAAAGCTGGCTTTGGTTCTGATCTGTGCTTCTGGCCCTTCTCCCAGGGTTCTGTTGTTTGATGGGATTTGAGCTTTGGCATTAAAATTGCAACATCTCTCTCTATCACACACACACACACACACACACACACACACACACACACACACACACACACACAATATATACACTAACTGAACTACAATCAAAATGATTGCATTAAGGAACTCTGCACATGCATACAGACTTATAAAAGCTAAATTGGACAGATGCAGGCACTTCCAATGCACAGCAGCCCACATACACACACTATAGAGATACAATTGCTCAAACGCTCTATACAGTAAGTGCAGATGCATTTATGAATGCGAGAGGAATTGGAATAACGGTTTTCTGCCTTGCCCACTTCTCTTATGATGAGAGAAGCTTTTTTTACTATGCCCTTGTTTCCTGTAATCCTACACAAGCACATTTTAATCGGCTCTTCCACCAGCAATTTGTATGCAAGTGAGTTGTGTCTTTTTAGTGACCTTTTGCAGAAACAAGCAAGTGTGATTTGTGTGTGTTTATTTACATATACTTATATATACACACACACAATACAAACATTTTTCCACAAAGATTACCTAAATCCAAGGTTGGGAGGGTTACTTTTGAAATGTATTCCACTACAGAATACATGCTGTAAAATGTAATTTGTAACATATTCCGTTAGATTACTCAAGGTCAGTAACGTAATCTAAATACTTTGGATTACTTCTTCAGCACTGGTAGTTTTTTTCACTTGTTTTGACTATAAAAACTCTGTCAGTACAGTAAGACAAAATACACATGTTAAAAATACATTCTCTGAAAAACATAAATATCTTATGCAGTGTTGTTTCTAAAACAAGATAAATCAATCTGATCTTGTTTTAAGGATTTTAGATATTTTTACAGGAAAACAATAAAAAAAATATTATCAAGAATACGATTTTTGCCCTAATATTAAAGATCTTACTAGAAAAAAGAAATTATGATCTAACGTGAATTTTCTTGATAAAAAATATGATCACGCCTGGTAACGTGCAAGTAAAATGGCTAGAAATAGAATTTAGCTTATCGTAAAGCTGACAGTTTACACAAGGTTTATTTCTATTTCTTCTGCTCCAAACTTACTTCAAACTTACTTCTCTGTCTGCTCGTATGAATGTAACACATCATAAGAAAGTGTTTCACCGCTGTTCAAATGCACTTTGTATCGCATCATTTATATGTATAAATGTTTTCTATCTGAAAGGACTAAATATTAAATGAAACAAATAACAATAAAATGCAAAGTAATTTCTTCAATAATCAAAATACTTTTTGAATGTAACTGTATTCTAAATACCAATGATTTAAATTGTAACTGTAGTGGAATACAGTAACTTATATTTTGTATTTTAAATACGTATTCCTGTTATTTCGTTACTCCCCAACACTGCCTAAATCTGACAAAATCTTCCTTTGGGGATGTCCTTAAAGCATATTATTATTAAGTTTAATTTATATAGTACCTCAAGGTCACTTTGCAATAAATGTATTTTCAAAGCTTTAGTAATTAGCTTCATAAAATATATATATATACAAAAAAAAAAAAAAAATAGGGCTGCCGATTTAATGCGTTAATTCAATGCGATTAATTATATAAAAAATTAACTAAATAAATTAATCATGTCCCCGAACCGTAAAAAGGAATATTCCTACTATTGAAGCAATTCCAGCTTTCTCCAGGGGGCAGTAAGCAAAACTTCAGCTATAAAGCAATGCGCAGCTTACACAGACATTGTTTTTTGTTCAATAATATGGAAATAAACAATACATTGGATTCTAAAGCCAATTTTGTATTGTTTTATCAATTTTTACTCGTATGCCACAATAATGTAATGCATTTTAATTATCTGAATAATTTTAATATATATTAGTTAGTTATTTAAATATAGATATATATAATTGAATTGTCACATAACTTCAGTGTCAAAAAAAAAATGCAAAGGTCCTGCGCGAGACACTGAAGAAACAGTAAGATGCAGTGCAACCGTCAAAGATGGCAGTTCAGTACGTTTTTATGCAAGCAAACAACTGAAAACAGTAATGTAAACCTACTCAAATATACAAACACACACAAATGCAATACAGTAAAAAAACATTGTCATTTCCAAAATGCAGTATTTGTGAACACGTGTTTTGTATGCAACACTTTCCATACCCAACAGGAGAAAACCAGGAAAAACATTCAGTAAGATAAAGGGTTTTGTACAAAAATAAAATGAAAGTGGCTCATTCTTTCAAAACTCTAAACAAAGACAAAAACGCATGCAAAATGTAAGAAAAAATAAATTAGGCTGCATCCTGCCTCCTATTTTGGTCTTGCCACAGCACCTCATCTACATCACAAGCGATGTTCTCCCTGGCTAAACAGCGGGGAAAGAATCTTCTGGAGTGACTGATCCAGCCGCCGAAAGCCCCCACATCAACTTCACCACATGCATCCTCCATTGCCTGGAGAAGAGGCATGTGTGCGAGGGGATGGCGGTCATACACCATCGCCATGCCGAAAAGAAAAAAACCCTCTTCAATTGGGTTTAGGAATGGGGAATATGGTGGGAGGTATAGAACAATAAATTGTGGGTGGTTGATGAACCAATTGTGGACCAGAGCAGCCTGGTGGAAACTCACGTTGTCCCAGATGACAAAATACCTGGACTGCTCTGGTCCACCCTTCTGCCTGGCTGGAATGAGGATGCCATGTATTGTGTCCAGGAATGTGATGAGAAGGATATTCCTTGATATTCCCTCCACGCAGCCCAGGGACATTCACAATGGCACGATGGTCAATAATGTTCCATCCCCGTCCACTTCTTTTGGCTAGGTTGAAGCCAGCCTCAATGTAAATATAAACATGCTGAATTGCAGCGGCATCCTGCTCCAAGACTCTCTGAAACAGACAAGACAATATGTGAAATAGACATAGAGCACTCTATATGGTGAGGCACAATACACTGGATTACAGTACTGTAATGTGTCTATACAGTGCTGATATGATAGTAAATTCACAGTATAGTACTTGCACCTATTCATAGCGCTGTTCTTTAACCCTCCGAGTTTCGCTCAAATGGCACCCTGTAGACTGGTTTCATCCAGATCGGTTGCGCTTTAATAAACGTTCCAATGTAGGTCCAAAGCCCACCTTGTGAATGTTATTGAATATCGAGTTGTCTGCAGTTATGTTGTTCTGGATTTGAATGGTATTGTTTGCACCACCATGTTCACAATTGCAGTCTCCTGTTCTGGTGTGAACAGCCAGTGTCTTCCGCCATGGCCTGGCCGTCCCTCAGTTCTGCAGATGATCCACAAATATGATATGACTGGTTACAGTAAGCTAAAATATTCCCTTCTCTTTCAATATAAAATGACATTACTGTAACATTGGCCAACAATCGCTGAGTAACAAGCCTACTGATATGTCAGACTATAGTATACATACATAATGAGCATAGTGTAGATGGTAGGTAACTTACCAGTTTTCATTTCTGAACATACGGATGATAGATGCAACCGTGTAGTGGCTCAGGTTGGGCTGAACTCTCTGCCCAGCCTCCCTCACTCAAACCATGGTTGAGCACATGGTCAACCAATGTGGCCCTGATCTCATCTGAGACAACTGTCCTTCCTTATCCTCCTCTTACTCTCATTCCTGCACCTCTAGCTCTTGCTTCACCATTGAATATCTTCACCATTTTCCTCCAAAACAGGAGAGCTCATGCTAAAGCTCTGATTTCTAAGTGAACAATTCAGCAACTAGTGTTTACACCTATGAGGAGTGGGTGTTGCCAATTGGTGTATAGAGCTTGGCATTGTGATTTGCGTTGCTTTCGAAAGGGACTAAAGAGAGTTTAATTTTGAATGTTGTGCCTAATGTAGAGAACTGTGTGTAGTGTTTTGCAAAAAGTGTAATATAAAATTGAAGTGTAAAGCAGGAATTGTGCTCGCAATTTTGCAGACTTGGTTTAGGGATTTGGTACATGAGTTTCAGATTTCGGTGATTGCGTTTCAAGTTCCAATTTTAGTGTGTAAACAATTGTGAAAAACTGTAAATAGTTCAGGACACTCTAGGCTGTCAGTAGAGGGTTAAACCTTTGAAGCACAGAGTTATGTGACAAAACAACACGATGCCGATCACAGCAGAGTTTGTCTTTGGGACCAAAACTATGGCAACAAAACTACATCTGGTAAGAAACCTAATGAAGTTTTTATATAGAAAACTGTTTGAGTCAAAAGATTAGAGTCTCTAGTTTTATCCGATATGCCATTTTAAAAAATTGAGCGATTTATTGCAAAACGCCACACTGCTAATGACAATAGTGCTAGTTTTCATTAGAAATCCTATATTTACTGTGCATTTTCACATTGAGAAAAAAAAAAAAAAATGCTTTCAGAGGCTTTATATTGTGTTAGGATGAAAATAAGGTGCATTTCGAACTGTTTTGAGACCAGTGCAGACAGACAGCACACTGGAGTTTAAGTCATTCACTAAATAGGGAGCATTCACTCCTAAAATCCGACCGGAAGTTCAGTTTCGGGCTGCAGATGTTGTTTGGATCACTCAACATGTTTGGCAGACATGGGACAATGATAATCAGTACATAGATTCAGAATTTTATAATGTATCATTTTATTTTCACATGGTTGGCAGTGATTGGATGTTGTTGGCCATTACTTTGAATCAGAATTATGTATGCTAATTTCTGATTGGTAAAATGCTTCAGCACAGCCTATCACTTGTTTTTTTTTTGACAGTGCAAAGAGAGAACAGTGAAATTTTGTTGCCAAAGTTGAAAAAAAATAAATGAAAGTCAAATGAACATAAAAGTCAAATGAAGTCAAACAATTTTAACTGTATAGTTTTTTTATTTTTGCTTTTCCCAATACACATTGTTCCAAAGCAGCTTTACAGAAAATCAGCTGTAATGTCTGTAACGTCCGTGACTTTCCATAGCTTGGTATTATTTAAACATTTCGCAACTTAGTCTCGCTGTCCACATATGTAGACATAAATTTGTAGGAAAACTTTTTGCACGTTTATTATGTGTAACTAGTTACAAATCAAAAAAGGAAATGGAAAATGCACACAGCAGTCATGCTCGGGTCTCAGGAGGAGATTAAGGAACCAAGTGAGGGATATAGCACTTGACATGGAGAGAGCAGTGTAGTGTGTATGTAGTGTCCGTGTGTGTGTGTGTGTGTGTGTGCATGGCAATGGTCAGCACTCGCAGCTCATTTCACACACAGCTGAGACTTCAAAGGCAGCCGACATTAACCCTGTGTGGCAAAACCCTGCGTGAAACCGCATTTCCCGCCTTGCCTTGCTCTCCATCGTCTCCCTTCATACCCACATTCTTATTGAAATGACCTGGTGTGTGCCACGTCGGTCCAAGAGATAAAACTTCAAACGAGTACATGCACAAATGTGAGACGGGTCCAGGAGCTGTCTGTGGCCAGGTGTATATGAAGTCGGCACCTTGCCTCAGGTGTAACTGTAATCAGAATGGTTCTGTAATCTGTGCTGATGAGATTGGTGAACTCTCTCGCTCTGTATTCTAAAGCTTGTGATGCACTACATAATTTTTAGGATCTTTATTTAGTTATCAGCACAGTCTCACGCATCCAGACGATTGGCTCTCAACATAAAGTCTGGTCCACTTTACAGCTTACTCTGGCCAAAAAAGGCCTGGCCACTTAAGGTGAAAATATACTTTGGTTTTCTGCGTTCCCGTACGTCTTGCGCTGACTTTTACTAGATATGCCAACAGTCCGTGTCATTGACGTTGCTGCATGCTCCTGCCTTGTGAATCACAAAGCAGTCATTGTGAGGTCAAAAGAGATACTTTAAAGGCTGAGCGCTCGATTGTGCCCAAGACAGAACGGCATGCAGAAAAATGAAGCATACCCCAGCATTAAGCACTACGAGCAAGTCTGAAAGCTGTCAGACCTCTATTAGTTAAAGTTTGTGATGTTTTAGATTAATGCTGTAGAGATCAGCCAGTTAATTTAACTGAGCATCTGAGATAAGTAATTGGGAGAGTCCTGATGATCACTCTCTGACAATTAGGCTGATTATAATGATGGTAGTTAAGATGTTGGTAATCTTCACGACGATACCAGGATGCTAATGATGGTCACAAAACTGTGTACTAATGACGACGATGATGATTAAACTTTATTATATTGTTGATATAATCTCTATGATGACCTAATTATGATATATACTGTACATATAGACTTGCTTAGCCAGAGTTTTGACTGAGCATAAAGTCTGGTCCACATTGCAGTGTATTCTGGCCAAAAACGTCCTTCTTAGACAGGAAGAGACCATCTGACTGACATGTAACTTGAATAAACACATTTCACTTTTTTTTTACGCGATATTTAGGGCCAGGTAAACTTAAACTTAAAAAAATCTTTCACTGCCTTTGTACCATAGTGTACCAATGTGCATGTGACAAACGAAACACTGAACTTTGTTTACTTATTAAGTGTTTCAATCAAAACTCATAAATATATTTCAAAGATTCAGTGACATGAAGCTTGCCATCTTTGCCAAATCCAACAATTAGTTCAGAATGATCACGCTTTGAATTCGGTGACAGTAAGTCAAAAATTCTGCTGCTGAAATCAGTTTGTGTTTCCCAAAATTCAAACACTGCCCGCCCCAGTGTTTTTTTTTACATTTTCATCCCCTTTTCTCCCAATTTGGAATGCCCAATTCCCATTACTTAGTTGGTCCTCTTCTTAGAAGCGTCCGCTTCTGAGATCGTCAATCCGTGCATCTTATCACATGGCTCATGGTGCATGACACATGGAGGCTCATGCTACTCTCCGTGGTCCAGGCACAACTTACCACGCGCCCCACTGAGAGCGTTACCACAAGGAGGTTACCCCATGTGACTCTACCCTCTCTAGCAACCGGGCCAATTTGATTGCTTAGGAGACCTGGCTGGAGTCACTCAGCACACCCTGGATTCGAACTTGTGACTCCAGGGGTGGTAGTCAGTGTCATTACTCGCTGAGCTACCCAGGCCCCCATGCTGGAGGCGTTTTTGAACGTGAGCTTCATTTTTTTGTTTAAAATGTTCAGAAGTGGCACCAAAAGCAATTTGTATTTTTAGTTGTAAATGATATAATACAGTCAACTTACCTATACCTCAACCCTAAATCTAATTGTCTGTGATTTAAAAATGTAGTTTCAGAGCAAAATGCAACCTACGAATCACAGTTATCATTGTTTATGTGAATGCGATTACTTCCTGGTTCCCACATCTCAGAGTTTACTTGTGGAACACGCTATCATTAACGCAAAAAAAAAAAAAAAAAAAATTATCCCCTAATGGGGATGCCGCTTGTCAGTAATTCAGCAGTATGGGGTTGATTCCAGGGTACAACTTTCGGAAGCAGCATGTTGATTTCCTGTGAGATCATGTTGATTAATTCTTTGTAAAGCCAGCCAGTCAGAAAGCCTAAGAGTTTGCCTTTTTAAAAACGTTCTTGCCATTTTAGTGTGAGGTGTGCATCAAAAACCCTTTCCGACTTTGACAAATCTATCAATTAGTTTATTCCTCCCCTCCTGGAACTAGAAGTGGTTTGATCTTTGAGTATAAAATAGTGGTGTTGGTGTAGTGTACTATAGATTTGTCACTTCTGTAAACTCAGAGTGTGTTTGGTGCTGTATTGCAGGGTGTTTGCCTTGTGATAAATTATGCATCTTTAGCTGGACTGTTCTTGTATGGGAGGGATAATATTGTGTGTATGAAGCTGGACTGGTCTCCATCAGGGATAAAGCCGTTTGTATTGGACTGGATTTGCCCCAGAAAGAGGATGACAAAAAGATGGGAACACAGTATGATTGAGTGATATAATAGTGTTTATGTGTGTATATGTGAGGGCATGTCTGCCTGCTTTTTACAGTTGTTGTAGTTAGTTATATGTGATTTAGCAGATGCTGTCTCTCTGAAAGAGAACTACAGTGCACTTAGGCACTAATGGGGAGAGTAACCTGGGGTTAAGTGCATTGATCAAGGGCACAATGGCTGCAGGAAACTCTCCAGTACATGAAATGCCCTTTCCAGTGTTTGGACCTTTAACGTTCACTATGCTAGAGCTTTCAACACTAAGCTACCACCACCTGACCAAGCCAACTTTATACCATTTATGGTGCTGCTGGGTGAATATCACGAAGAAATGACTTGGTCATAAAAATAAATAAATAAATAAATAAAAAATGGAAATTTTTTTGCACAAGGAAAATAAATTCTATTTATTTTTATTTTTAATTTATTTTTTTTGGGGCAATTTGGCATATTTTTCTTCACAATGTGGACACAATGATTTTTTATTTATTTATTAAAATCAGCATAAATTCAGTTGTTTACTTGCAATTATACATACTTAACAATTTGAAGTATATAAATATTTTAATATTATTAATGACAGTAATGAAAGTGGGATTATATTACAGTATATTACATTACCTTACATTACTATATTATGTTATGTTATGTTATATTAACCCTTTTCACAGACTGTGATGACACTTTCTGCCTTATTTAGCAGCATAAATCTAGAAAACTTTTTTATATTTGGAATTTTTTTAATTATTTAGTGTTTATTTATAACATTATTTTTTATTATATTACTCTGGAATTAGTTTTAAAAAAATGAGTAACCACAGCTGCTGAGGGAGTGAGAGAAAATTTGGCCTCTTTTCTGACTGCTGTAATCCACCACACTCTACTTTTTTTATTCTTCATTTGGAAAGCTGTGAAAGTGCAATAGTAGATTTTTTCTTTTACAGTTGGAGCAAACGGGCAAGCAAATATTATGCTTACTGTGGTCTCCCATTCACTGCTTAGTTTACCCTTTCAGCGTTTACTTCCGCATTCCAAACCCGATATGTGAAATGGATCTATTATATTATATATAATATTGTATATACATTGTACATATCTCTTACATATATTATGACTAATTACTTGCATATGTATTTTTTATACCATTCATACTGTTATCTACTTAATAGCTACTGCACTAATTCACTCCCATAGCCATGTTATTTAATATTTACTGTATATATATATTTACATATTCAACCTGCACTTTGTTCATTTGCACTATGCTACTATTTGCACTTCTGGTAGATGCTAAACTGCATTTCATTGCTGAGTACCTGTACTGTGCAATGACAATAAAGTTGTATCAATCAATCAATTATATTATATTATATTATATACAACAGTTAGTTCCAGTCCTCGGATCTGATTGGACGAGAGACGTTCCATGAGTACTAATGGTCTGACACCATCAGCACTCGGACGCTTCACTGTGTGTATCACTCCGCTTGTGTTCGTGCCATTCAAAAGTGTAAGAGCAGTGCAGAAGTTTTAAGAGCTACTGTATGTGTGTCTCTTTACATGTATTTTTTTGACATTACATATGTTAGCCAGCAGGTGGTGGCAAAAGATCATTCTTGTGTGTAATATGAGCCAGTTGATGAAGTGAAGTGAATCCGCATCAGTCAGTGTTTACATACAACAGCACTCCATGATCGCTCGTACTACTACTACACTACTAAAGCTAGGAAATAGCTTTAAACGGCTTTAAACGAACAACTTCAGCATTACGGCTCATCACAGCTGAGAGACACAGCAGACTGATTAATTACACAACTCAAGGCGCTTACCTCTTACCAGACTTTCTACATCGGAGAGGACGTGCTGTTTAAAATGGTGGAGAAGATTGCGGTTTCTATAGTGAATGACTCTTGCGCACTAGCTACCGTGAAATAAGGAGAAATGCTCCCGCTTGGACAGCTATTTTTCCACTGAGAAAGCTGATCTTCAGAAAGCTGACAGCATCTCTTCTTGGGAGTGGCAACAGGTGATCGCACACGCTCCATCTCTCTCTCTCTCTCTCTCTCTCTCTCTCTCTCACACACACACACACACACACACACACACACACACACACACACACACACATCCATCCTTGTTTATCCAATAACTTGTGATACTATTTCTGAAGTGACATTTTTGAATTACTAACGGAGGCTTGGATGCATCATTTGATTTGAACCAGCAACGTCAGATTCTGATCCGTCGCGTAAGAATGTAGTTCCATGCACAAATGCGTTTTTTATGACCGTACTCAGTTTTTCCTAATTTTTTAAAATTTACTTGTTCATTGAACTGTTGTATATAAGCAATATCACACTCGCAATCATGCTATATGGCTCTAAATCAGCACTGCTGTGATTACCTATTGCTTAAATATTATATTATTAGAATGTGCATGTCTTAAACATGATTCTATAGCAGCCACTGATAATCCCACTAATATGTTTGAATCTCTGTATGTCAGTGTACTGTAAAGGTTTAAAACAACTAAATCCTACATATGTGTTTCATCAGACACAACCAGTGAGACATTATTGCTCTAATTAACAGCTTTTAGTCATGGCTGCCTGGATGACCCCATTTAGCTCAGTGCTGTGTAGTGTTAACTGTAGACTGCCACTTGAGTTCTTCTTTTAATATATCAGATTTAAGGAAACACTAGCCACACGGTTGCATGTTATAGCATATGATATTTGTCTGGAATGAGATAATAAAGGGGAAGTGCTGTGGGCATGAAAAGACTTTGCCAACCATAAACGTAAAAGTTATGAACAGGGATTGAAATATAAGCTAAATTTAGGCCTGTCTTTATTAACTGTTCGTGAGTAGTGGTTGACCGGTATGGGTTTTTTAATGGCTGATGCCGATATCCAGAGAGCAGGGTGGCCGATAGGCCGATACAATCCTGATATATCATAAAATGTAATATAGTAAATAACATAAAATTGCTAAAAAAAATAAAACAAATAATGAACTCTTTAGCACTATATTTACTAAATTTCACACAAAACTTTAACTTTGTGAAAAACAATCTAAAAAAAATATAATATTAAATGGTAGATAGTAGTTCTTCTGATTTCTGTTTAGTCATACATTTTTTGTAATTTATTTGCACATGAAGAAATTGTTAATATATTAGGAAGAAGGAAATAACAGTACACACAGTAGTCCAGCAACCATGGATGGCATGTTCACATTAGTAATCGCATTTTCTAAAAAAAATACTGAATCAAACCAAGTGTACATACAGTGCATAGTGAATGAGACATTTACTCATAGCACACGAGAAGTGCATTTATTTTGAAGTTGCACTCATGCGCTCGTGCAGATCCAGTGAGCAGCAGCAATCTCCTGACAGTTTAAACGGCCTGGATCGCCTGCTTGGATTGTCATGGACAGACCGTCATGATTTGTGAATCAGAGAAAAATTTTATCCTGATCCTGAAGTTTTTATTCTGGATGATAGAATACGCGCTTCAGAGGAAGATATTAGATGAGTGCTCGACGGGAAGAAAACACTGGATTTTCATGACGTTCGTGAATTACATCTGTTAAAACGAGATACCTGCATATTTGCAAATGATATATAGTACAAGTTTTATTGATGTTTGCCTTTTATCATTAGAAAATAAAGTTAAAGGTGACAGGGAACTCTTGAGGAGAGGCTGATAGAATACGTGCTTCAGAGGAAGATTTATGAGCGCTCCTCAGGATACTGGATCTGCTGAAGTTGTGTGAGGTTGGTTTATTACATATGTTTAAACGAGATATGTGCATATTTGTAGATGGAATATGATATTAGTTTAATAGATATTTGCCTTTTTATCATTAGACAAGACAGTTAAAAGTTACAGGGAACTGTTGAGAAGAGAAAGGGAGAATGAAACAGGCGAGCACTTTATTGTTATGAGCTCAAACTGCTGCGGCTCTGATATGTGGACCGTTTAAATGACACTGTGTTGCATACCGGTCTATTATTGTAGTAACACGATGGCACGTAACAACAAAATGAACCGTGACTGGTCATTTACATGTCTCAGTCTCTTCACATGCAAGCAGGCGATTCTCAGCACCCTCAAGAAACAAACTGGCCAAACAGGAAAATGTATTGGCCTCGGCGACATATCAGTTGACCACTATTTGTAAGTGCTTTATTGTTATACTGATATGAGCATATTGACTGAGCTTAGGCCTGAAATGGTACGCTCTCTGTACAGATCAAAGGATTAATGATGGGTTACTTGAGTGTGCCCCTATTAAGTTTTCTGTGTAAGTACATGAAGCTAAAATTGGCTCTTACTCTTATACTGTCCATCTCAGAGATATTGAAAATTGGCTTTCAGTTCCATTTAAAATTCATGTGAATGGTCTCAAGATGAAAATGTGTGCATTATAGGAGCTGAACAAACACCTTACTCTAAATATTAAACTATGGCATGCAGCTCGTCCAGCTCTGTTTGTTCTACAGACATAAATTATACCTCAAATCATGTGGCTTGTTTAGGAGAGGTGTGCTATTACATTTCTAAGGATTTTTGCATGGAGTACAATAAAACAGGCATTCAAATCCCATACTTGCTGTGAATGAGGGACCCGAGCCATAGGTAGAAACCAGAATATCACAGATGCTGTGTGCGAAGTCACGCACTGTTAGAGTATGTACTCCTTTTGATGAAGAACTGTCTTCTTGGCTGGTAAAAAGTACATTCTTTAGTAGAGGTAGACCGATATATCAGTTTTACAGATTAATCGGTGCCCATAGTTGCTTTTTGGAACTGTCGGATATCGGAAAAAAATTATTTTTAATTTTAGAAATAGTTCCAAAAACCAATTATCGGCACCGATTAATTAGATTTTAATTCCCACGTGTTCCTCTGTGGCTGGCCCTGGAGGATTCTACAGTTAGAACTAGGGATGCATCGATATGAAAATTTTTGGCCAGTACGATACCGATTTTTACAAAAATCTATTGGCCGATACTGATGCTGATATTTTCCACTTACCTTAGTTTGTCATCAGATCAGTGTTTTGCTCAGATATTATGTTTAAAACATTTACAAAGACGTACAAAAGCTTTTTATTGTTCTAACAATAAATAATTTCCATTGAACATGGATTGGATGTGTCGACAGGCCAAATATTTTAAGAGAGCCATAATGTAAGATAAATAGAAAATAAAAAGATAAAAATATTATAAAATAACTAATATCATAGGATGATGATTGATGTGAAAAAAGGTTATTTTGTACTTCTGTTTTCGCAGTTCAAAGCAACAAAACTCACATTTTACATGTTTTTTTACTGTATATAATAGAACATCCCAATTTCATAATATGCTTATGTTGGGCAATTCCACGAAATGTCAACCACATAATGGAAAAATAAAAGGTTGCCAAAGGAACAAAATGCCCGTTTAAGTTCTATTGTGGTGTAATGAATAACGGAAAATGCCGTCCAGTCTGCTAGAGGGTGCCGGTTGCTTACACAATACACAATGCTGACTGAAGTGCTGATTGCAGTCTATTTTTAAATGCAGTCTTACGTTTCCGTAAACGTGCAAGACCATATTAACTCAATCAATACAATACCAATGTCTAAGAAGTCAATGTTTGCTGGTTCCAAAGCGTTTTGGATGGGTTTACCTCAACACATATAGGTAAGTGCTGCTTTCACAACTCATGTCTGTAATGATGGTTTTTCCTCAATAATGTGAGTATGAGAATTATATTAAATTAAATATTACATGTACTTAGGAGTGCCAACCCTTCTACATTGTGTGGTTATCATTATTTCTGGATTGTGCATTTGAATTCAAATAGTTTTCACAAAGTGTCTTAATAATTATTTATAAATGAGCCATCGGTTTTTCATATCTGCGTTTTCATGCGTAAAACATAATTTAGTCAATAATTGGCCGATAAATATCGGCGGCCGATACATTGATGCATCCCTAGTTAGAACAGATTGTTTCTACACCATTATATGGAAATGTGCCCCATAAATTTTTTTTACATTCTATAAATCTGTCATTAAAAATATTGTCCAATTAATCGGTTATCAGCCTATTTATCAGTATCCGCAAAATCCACTATAGGTCGACCTCTATTCTTCAGGTATGTAGGTGAATAGTATAAATATATTCCAGGCATACTTCATCCGGGAAAAGGGACATAGTCCCGTGACCCGAATATATGAAGCAATAACAACAACTATAAAATAATCAAAATAATCTACTCTGGTTTTGTTAAACAAACACAATTTAACCACATGGAGAAATGCTCTCATGTCCTCAGTCCATAAATCCCTGGTGCCACAATGTTACTTTAGATTTGTTTAGAAACCAGTAATGGCTAAGCATATTTGGATAATGTGTAATTGAAGTAAATCTGTAGCGTTTTAAAATATAACGCGGTCAGCGCATGTTAGCGATGCGCTCAAACTTTCTGCTTGCTAGCTCACTAATTTCCGTGATCGAAACTGTGATCACGGTTGAAATATGATTAATTTTGCAACCCTAATTAAGCAATAAGCAATGAGAGGCCATGCTATATTGTGAATATAGTCACAGCTGAAGGCCGTTGTTAGGCACGATGTGAATCGGAGGGCCTGCAACCCCTTCAGCTGTGACAATATTCACAATATGGAACAGCCTTGAGTGCCTTATTGTTTTTATTAAACGGTCACCACATAGTAAAAATATTAGGGACACAAATATCCATTAATTTTTTTAAGTAAAATCATTAAATGCAATCCTTCCACCAGGAAATATAAGCTGTGTCCCAAACGACACACTATACACTATGTACTTATAAAATATACTATGCACTCAGCCATGTAGTATATGAATTTTCAAAGTGTAGTATCGTCCCAAATGGAACACTTTTTTACTACATAGAAGCATTCGCCGTTTAACAGCTGATGGAAGTGATGTTTCAAGCGCACGTGATGTGTTGTCGCTAGCTTTAGCACGTTAGCCAATCTCAGGTCAACACTTGTATCTCAAACAACGTACATATTCACACAGCTTGGGGTGTTGGTAAAGCATTCAACTCACATTTGAAAGGTGCTGTATTCACTGAAGTTTCGCCAGCTGCTACAGTCATCATTATTTAAAATTGTTTTGTCAGACCAGTAGTGCTGCCAGGTACTCTGCCCCTTCCACTATCTACGGCTAGCTGCGTGCGCTGAGTGCATGAAGTGTTCAACATTCCACACTCCGTTTTGACGGTTGAAAATTTGCATCATCCAGGAACTTAAAGTACACTTCTTTTTGCTGCATTTTCAGTGTACTACTAGCAGTACTTACACAAAATGGTGTAGTATAGTGCAGAAGTGTGCGGTTTGGGACGCACCTATTGACCTGTTTCATGTGATGTCACTGTATGACTGCACCGGCATGTTTATGACCAAAATTCCATTTACCTTCAATGTGCTGCGCTGTGAGATGTGGAGGAAGTTGGCAACATTTATAAATCTTGAAAAGGTGATACTGCTGTTTAATTACCAGAGCCAAAATTTAATTTTTCTTTAGATAAAGTTTTATCTTTTAAGTGACGGCTTAATTTCACCAAAGACAAGCAGCGATGTCTCATCGCTGCTTGTCTTTGGTGTCTTTGCTAATTTATTCAGACATGTCAATTATCTATACACATGTCTATTATATTTATAACATAATCCAGTCAGATACAATTAAACTGGAAATGCACATAGGACGACACCCAGACTGTATAAATACGATAATTGTAACACATTGTAATAAATAAAAAAAGCACTATAATGTGAATATATAGTACATATTTAATGTGTATATACTAATGTTAGTCAATAAACAACACATCATAAGATTATGAAGCATAGACTTTTTTCACACTGTCAGACTACAATGTAAACATATCTATATTTTTTACTAATATGCCTCGGTTGCTTTCTGTGTATTCTTCATGAGTTAAAAGCAGCTCTTACATTCATACAGACGGGATCATCACAGACTCTTTGTAATATTTTGACCAAATCAGAGCAGAAAACAACACAAATATTTTTAACTTCTGAATGTTCACAATGATGTACTGGTAGGCGTGTGTACTCGCCGGTCACACAAATTTGGCCATATTTGTGCTGACCTCAGACGTGTATACACCTTTCCTGGGACTTGGCATGGATCAAAAGCATTTTTTGAGGTTTTTCTTGATATCGTTTTACGGGTGTTTTTCCATTCACTGCCATTGTTTCCTCCCACTGATGGTCACAAATAGGGCGGCTGCAGGGAAATAGTGACGTCTGTAGCTGTGTCTCATTTCGATGGCTGCATGCTAGCTAGGACACGTCCTTTGAAGGCTGCAGTATACTGAGCGTCCTCCTTTAAACAAGCCTCATTTAAATAAGATGGCATTCGTAGCTCAGTGGTAAATACATTGGCTACCACCCCTGGAGTTCGCTAGTTTAAATCCCAGGGCATGCTGAGTGACTCCAGCCAGGTCTCCTAAGCAACCAAATTGGCCCGGTTGCTAGGGAGGGTAGAGTCACATGGGGTAACCTCCTTGTGGTCACTATAACGTGGTTCGTTCTCGGTGGGGCACGTGGTGAGTTGAGCGTGGTTGCCGCGGTGGATGGCGTGAAGCCTCCACACGCGCTATGTCTAAGATGCGTGGGTTGACGGTCTCAGATGTGGAGGCAACTGGGATACGTCCTCCGCCACCCGGACTGAGGCGAATCACTACGTGACCACGAGGACTTAGAGCACATTGGGAATTGGGCATTCCAAATTGGAAAATAGATTTTACAGGTGTACTTTTAGTCTATAATACTTTATTTTAATTAGATATTACTATAATGATACATATTATATACTCTACATCCATCAACTTGCGTTTGAACGTCATATTTATGGGCAAATTGGCGGCTATGTTGTTCATTTCCATTGAATCAAAGAATTGCACCTTATGCATCCTCCGAATTCCTGTGAAAGAAGGTCACATTCGAAGGCTGCATTTGGAGTGTCCTACTCGCTTTTCTGAAACGAGACAGCCTCGATGACGTAAGCGGCCGACAAATGCGACCTCCGGAGGACACAGCCAATGAAACAGGTCAATAGTCCCTGGCAGTAAACAGTAAACAGAACATTGCTAGGCAACAAGAATTACTGTCAGCTATGGGTGCTGTGGAGTGATACAAATAAAAGTTCCGTGAAGAGGTCAGAGCTATGCTTTATCACGAATAAAGCATGTCTGTTGACCAATCAGCATCCAGGACTGGAACTATCCATTTTATTATGTCATGCTGGTGTAAAACATCTGCGCACTCCTCAGTTAATATACTTTACGTCGCGGCTTATTGCGCAGTAACACTGTGTATGAGCAGTTTCTGTGTTTGCATATAGTTCCTGGTTATATCACCACCATAGAGCTTTTACTTTTTTTAGGCTCTTCTTTTCTCTCCTCCTTCTTTACAGTCTTTTTTCTTTTCCTTTCCTTCTACATGTTCTGTCTCACAGCTGTGGTTAACTCCTTGTGGTTTTGTCTCGGAGGTGGTGTGAATACTCTCATATGTTGCCTCTTTCTGTCAAGTCTTTTGTCCTACTGCAGTTATCATAGTGATGGAAATAAAAGACACAAAAGAGCCAACATGATTTTCAATGGGCAGAATTTCAATGTCTTTGTTCATTTTTAATGTGTCTGACAGACAAGACAGAAAGAGAAAAACATACAGGAGAGAAAAGACAGATTTGTTTTGTAAAATGTTAACATGCGAGATGTATCTTTTGCATTATGGACATGTTAACGCCATCTCTCTCTCTCTCTCTCTCTCTCTCTCTCTCTCTCTCTCTCTCTCTCCTTTTTCTCTCTCTCTTTTCCAGACAGGGTAAGTTTAGTACATTTGTAGAATCTGTGACAGCAGAAACTTTCATTGACTGTAAAAAGGATCAGAAACACACAGTCACACTCAACAGTGTCTGGTTTTTCACATCATTTTTAAAATTCACTGTTAGTTTAAAGGAATATACCTGGTTCAGTACACAGAAAATGTACTGAACCAAAATGTATTTAAAGTAATGCATTTACAATGGACGTCTATGGGGCAAGGCTTTCTGGTGGGTTTAAAAGCAGAAATGCTTTTTTTTGGGGGGGGTGTTTGGTTTGTTGGCTATTTGTGGTTATGTTTTGTCAGTTTGCCACAAAATCTTATGAAAAAAGGTTTCAGATAACACGTCTTTTTTTTACTATGTACAGAGATGCAACATGTTTGCAGAGGTCCTTTTGTCACCTAGAAGTTAGTTAATGGCCCCATGTTTCCATATACCTTTTATCAGAGATCTGCTTTTTGTGTTTGGAGAATTTAATAGCTGCCTAATTGGTTATTTCTTTAATATCAAAGTGGGATGAAATTATAGGATCGGGGTTGATAAACAGCAGAAAAAGCTGCAAGAGAATTAGCCAGGTGACTACTGGGCCACACTGACAAAGCAAAATTATTGAAATGTCACAATATGTAAATGAAGCAGGTGAGAAGCAAAATTACAATTTATATCTAGAATAATTATACATATTTGTTGCACGTCTTTATGTTTATGCCCCTAAATATCCACAAGTCTTCTTAGATGTGGACAGTTACCCTTGTGCTTAATTTTACCATTATTAACTGATTTTTATTCGTCTATGAAAGGTTGCAGGATGTTGAAGAAATGTGTGGGTCATATTTCACCCAAAAATCAACAGAAAAAATTAATAAATTATATTTTGCCTAAAGAAAATGAAAGCTATGTTTAGAATAATCAAGATTTTTGCATTGTGACATTATTTTCATGTCAATTAAACACATTTTCCACCAACATTCTCATTACTGTAATGCAAAAAAATGTCATTCTTATTACAGCAATTTCTGTAATAGTTTTTTTTTTTACCCTTTAAGCCCAGCCCGCCAGTGGGCCCGCAAATGTATTTATTTTTTTATCAAAATATTAATAACTACAGTTTTGACCAACACAAAATAAGTATTGTTTCAAAGCTAAGAAGCTCTACTTTACAATGGATGTAGGCATTATGACCAAAACTGAACAAGTGCTTTGATATTTGCAGACAAATCAGAAGGGTTTCCATTTTGATAACTGCACATGTTATTGTAATCAGTAAAAACATCAAGCTCATCAAATAGCCATGTGCTCTTTGTCATTGGAAAGCTCTCAAAGAGTAGAATACAACCAGCCTGTTTGTTTTACTCACAGACAAAAATATTGCAAGTAATAGCCAAGTATATGTCTTTGACATGCATGTTTCATATGAACAGGTGTTGCTCATATGCCGTGTTTTTGCTTATAACTTCATGAAACATAAACAGAACATAAAATATCACAAACCATTATTAAGAGGAGGCGATTATCTTTCAAATGAGCCCACACACATAGTAATCGGACGCATAGATCAATATATAGCCCACACAAAGCACAATGTGCACACAGCATCTCGGTATCTGGCATCTTGCTTTCTGGCTACAAACACGTTAGCTTTCCTGGATCAGATGACATAATCGGAAATGCTGTATCGTCATGGGACACTAAACCAGTTGGATTGGATTCAGATTGCTCCAACCATTGGTGATAGTCCTCCATATTTGTTCAGAGTCATGTGATCAGTCACTCTAATTACATTGGCCACCAGGAGATGGCGCCAAGGACATTACACAGACTCAATGATGACTCAAATGGCACAGAATGGAACTCATTCTATGAAATCTCAAAACTAAATCATGTCTGCATGCTATGCATAACTCTAGTTATTATTGTGTTTGCATGTTTAATTAGTTCTTATGTACAGTTATTATGTTTTATTTGTTTATTAGGCTGCTAGTCTCAGAATTTATCATAATCTATATCATTAAAAAAAATAAAAAATAAAAAATAAATAGTTTTCTTTAAAATGAAACCAAACATTTGACCCTTTTTTAATTTTGGGTATGCCACTGAAACTGAAAATCTTTAAAAACACACTCAGAGTTTAAAGGGTTAAATGACATAAGCGTAGATAAAATTTAGTACAACATATGCTTCCATGATGTGTACAATTTTACTTTACAAATTTACTTCAAAATATAAATAACAGGCTTATATCATATGATATATATATTACCCTCCGACAGCTCTCACAAGGCAAGGTAGAAATCAAAGCTTTCATAAAAGCACTTCTGGCATAGGTAAGCCATTTTAGATTACACATTTGAAGCAGAGGGAATATCTTGAAATGGCAGTTTATAAAAATCCCCCGCGAAAAGAAATGGTAGTGCATTTGAGAAGAACCCCAGGGTTATAATGCCCTAGAAAGTTTCCTTGATAGCAGTGCAAAGAAATGTGTATTGGTATTGGTCACATTACAAATGAGTTTGTTTTAATGGTTTTCATTTGTGCACTCTAAGTGGCTTTTAATTCATTCTGACACTGAATATAAAGACCTAGTCAGCACTGAATAACTGATAGCACTTAGTGAATTAATATTACCATGCACCATCTTTCACAACTGTCCCCACCAAGTGTGCATTTGTACAGACCACTGTTTATTTTTCTATGTTGCACCAGATGCCAGTTGTAGATGAGATAGGGGTGTTTCAAGATGGTACGATCCCTCCCTTCGCTATGGTGCGACGAGCGAGGCATTAATCTTCGCCGGTTGGACAGAGGGAAATTAATGATCATTTACACTGATGACATAATCGGGCTTTACGCAGTCCTCCGATACTAAATTACCGTCTTTGTTCCACGTAATATCTCTCTCTCTTTCTGTCTCACTCTCAATCTTTGCTCGTTTCCTGGTTGTTTGCCGTTATCAGTCATTAAGTGGCTGGTTTCCATGGCAACGGTGGTTTGGAGATGGCCTGGTAGGGTGTAAACTGGCCCCTTAGTCCAGCATGGTGAAATTACCTTGTCACACTGCAAGGGTTTGCCTGCTTTTCTGGGTCATGTTGCACATCTGTGTGCTCTGGTTTACATGTGAAGAGATGCATAAAAGTCAGTGTTTGCATGTGTGTGAGCAAGATTTAAAGGAAAAGTTCACCCAAAATGAAAATTCTGTCATCATGTACTCACCCTCATGTCGTTCCATACCCAAAACCCATATGACATTCTTTCTTTCTTGCATGGAACACAAAAGGTGATGTAGTCAGAATGTCCTGGCTGGTGTTTTTGATTTAATGGAAGTTAATAAGGACTGGGATGTGTGTGCGTACATTCAAATATGTTGCATTGAGACTTGTTGCGCAAGCTTTGATGTCAATGACAAGACTTTTTTTTAAATCAATGATATTTGATGTCATTGATGGTCTGTTTTTTAGACAGAAGCATAGTAAGGCTTCCGAAGACTTGAAAAATTGTGCTTTTATGAAGGGCTGTCACGATTTTGAAGTTTAGCTGCCGATTAATTGTCAAACAAATAATTGCGATTATCACGATTAATTGTCTCTTTTAGTGCAGGGGCGTGCAAACTTTTTAGGTCGGGGCCAAATGCAGAAAAAAATAAGGAGCCGCGGGCCACATCACTGTAATAATTAAAAAAAATGGCTAGAAGCTACTAGATTGCCACTATGCATGATCTTTATATTGTACACTTAATATTATGCAAGTTTTAATCATAATTTGTGCTCTATGGAATGCTTGTGTAGGCCCTACATGTAAATAAATGATAGGGTATTTCACTCACAAAGAACTCTTATAATGGAACAGTGTACAGTTATACAAAATATTATACTCATTCACATTTTTATGTTTTTGATGTCCATTCAGTGGCACTGCAAAGAACAAACAGACCTGCTACTGAGTGTTGGGTGTGACCCATCACAATTATCAGAATCAGATTACATTTTATCAATTTATAAAGTGATGCAAGGAACTACTCTTTATTTTTCTACTCAGTTGTATGATGTGAGGTATCGGGACATATTGGGACACACACAAGAACAAGTACATGAGTAAAGTATCTAACCTGATTTCAGTCCTTTAATAAATGCATCATTCTTTCTGCTGGGCCCTTCATCCTTGAAAATAAAGAGTATTCCAAACTCCTGTTGAACTCTGCCCGTGGATGAAGCTGGTGACGACACAGAACGCACTTGCGGAGATGATACGCTGTGAATAGCGGCTGCACATGATAGCTACAACTAGTGCCCAGAATATGAATTTCATATAATTTCTCCATAGCAGGCCTAATTCTGTTCTATTTCTAAAGTCTCTCACGGGCCGCATCGGAGCAGTGGGCGGGACTTTGGACACCCCTGCTTTTAGGGCTTTCACGATTAATTGTCATCTAAATTGTCATATTTCTTAAGGTGCATGTGTGCTTCATACACCTTAAGAAGTCATTTTTACATATTTAACTTCAAATATAGAAATCAAATAATAAAATAGGGATGTATGATTTCCTATAAAGGCTTTAAAACAATATTAATTATATGAAAAAATAATGTTTTAAATATATAATATGTCTCTGTTCAACTTGTTCAAAAACACTGTTGTTTTTGGAAGTCATTAAAAAAAAAAAAAAAAAAAAAAAAAGATATATATATATATATATATACATTTTAATAGTATATTATATTATATTATATTATGCAGTATTTTTAATATTCCTGTCCTAATTTCTTCACTTTCACATGTAATTTTAATGCTCTTTGATTAAACCCACGAGACCTTATTTCTCATGAAGAAAAGCCTTTGAGATTTTGTTTAATAATTTTTATCACTCCACAGAAATAGAGTAAGCATTCATCTCCTCCTCTGTGTCACCAATAAAACTGCATGTATGAATCCATTATGACCAGGAATATTTGCCATGACACGATCGTTTAATTGAAGTGGAACCGGTGTGCTTTGCGTTTACTATCAAAGTTTATATTTGTTCACTCTTCTGGACAGGAGCTGCTCTTGTTGACGTCCAGGGTGCTGCTCAGTGACTCTCGGAGTTCAACAGAATGACACACAAACGCGCCGCTCATGGCATTTATATATATTTGCTTAAAATTCACTTATTTGGGCATTAAAATGTGACTGGAATTTTAAGTGCACAATAACTGCACTTAATTTAAGATAACCGTGGTTAGATCAAATAACTGCGATCAGACAATTATTTAAAAATCGTGACAAGCATTTTATGGTACTTTTTTGTCATTTTTGGAGCTCAACAGCTGGTCTGGTTTCATAGAATGACGCTACTATACCTACATTCTTGCAAAATTATTTTTACGTGGCTCGTTGTATGTATTACGGCAGTTTCCTGTTATAATGAACACTAGGGCTGGGTGATAGGATGATGTAATCGGATATCGACAATGTCTTACAAAGATCCCGATACCGATTGTGAACAGACGATGATCGACAATACCGGGAAATGGCAAAACCATGGATCTGTGAAGTCGGCAAATATATTAAACTGTGGCCAGGGTGTGAAACTAGCACCCGCAAGCTCCTTGTCCAAATGTATTTAATGAATTATTAATTATTATTAATTTTGCTCATCTACCCGCAACGGGCGGGTGACCTGTAAGATGTCTCAGAGTGACACATGACAAGAAATGCTGTTAGTCACAAAGACATGCACTTGAAGAAACAGACTTTATTATATTTTTAAGAACAGACAAAAGAAAAGTCATCAATGCTTGTGTCTGATTTGCTGTTTGTTCAGAGGCGTGCAGCACGAGCCTGCAGTGTTGTATAAAGTATCCATTTGTCATACTTGAGTAAAAGTAAAGATACCTTCATGGAAATTGATTCAAGTAAAAGTTAAAGTAGCTCAAGAGAAAACAACTTAAGTAAAAGTATCAAAGTAACTGATATTAAATTTACTTAAGTATCAAAAGTAAAGGTACATTTAATAAATTACAGAACAGTTCATTAAACCCATGGCAATTATTTGATTGGTGGTGCTAATCATTTACATGCCCTCATGCCATCCCAGATGTGTATGACTTTCTTTCATCTGCAGAACGCAAAGATTTTAGAAGAATATTTCAGCTCTATAAGTTTATTCAATGCAAGTGAATGGTGGTCAGACATTTCAAGCTACAAAAAGCACATTAAGGGAGCATAAAGTTATCCATACTACTACAGTGGTTAAATCCATGTCTTCTGAAGCGATTCAGTCGGTTTTGGGTGAAAACAAACCAAACTGTAACTCATTTTCACTGTATATCTTGCCATTGCAATCTCTAGACATGATCATGATTTCAAGCTTGATTTCACTTTCTAGTGCTTGACACATTGATGGCGCTATAGGAAGTGTAATCGAACTTGAAATCCTGATTGCCAAGAAGACTGCTAATGTCAAAAAAGGAGTTATATTTTAGTCTATTCTCACCCAAAAATCAATTTGATCCATTCAGAAGACATTGATGAAACCACTGGAGTCTTATGGATTACACTTATGCTGCATTTATGTGCTTTTTGGAGCTTTAAAGTTCTGGCCACCATTCACTTACATTGAATTGACCTACATAACAGCGATATTCTTCTTTTGTTTGTGTTCTGCAGAAAAAAAAAAAGAAAGTCATACACATCTTGGATCGAATGAGGGTGAGAAAATTATGAGAGAATTAAAATTTTTAAACGAACCATCCCTTTAATGGTGCATTCAAGTCACATCAGAATGATCATATTTAAGGGATTATGGGGCCAATAAGCAACCACCCCGCAACCACCCAGAAACACCCTGGCAACTGCATAGCAATGTGCTGAAACACTGTTAAAACAACTTAACAACAGCATAGCAACAACCTGACAACCACATAGAACACTCTGTCAATTGCAAAGCAATGTGCAGAAAACACAGAAAACAACTTAGCAACAGCATAGTAACAACATGGCAACCACATACTGTAGCAATGCGCCAAAACACACAGCAGAGATCACCTTGACAACTGCACAGCATGCCCTAGCAACCATCCAGAAAACCCTAGTTACCACATACTGTAGCATAAATATGCTACAATGCAAATATAACACTTTAGCAACCACCAGAAAACTAGTTTTGCTTCAGCAAAGACCATTCACATCTTCATAAAATATAAAAATAAATATTGTTGGACATTTTCATGAGTGCTGGTAATTATTAAACACATGCGATTGACTTTTATATGAACAGGTCTCCTGGAAAGGCGGGAGACTTCATTATTTAACAGCTTTCATAATGTTTAAGCCTAAACTTATACATTTAATTAGTCAGGGGAAAAAAAATAACTCACATGAGCAGTTTCTTGTCTTCCCCAGAGGAGACAGATGATGGAACACGTAATCTGGTGCACGTTTCTCTAGTGATTTTGATTCAGATTCATGATTCGCAAAACGAAGTACTATACACCTCTGCGAGCCTGTAATGTGGAACACATGCATGTCAGCATGCAGCACAATCCTGTTTCATGGAACAAGTGCATGTAAAGAGTTTTCACTCTTTTTTCTCTGTTTCATTCATCTGAAAACTGTTTGCAAGAATAATGTCGTCTGTTAGAATGCTGCAAATGATCTCCGATCATCTCGGGAGGTGCTGTGAGTTTAGTTCGCTTTATATCCACGCAGTTTGCATGCATTGTGAACGCAACTCTGCAGGTTCAGTAATATATATCTTTGTATTAAATAAACAAAGACGAAAGTGATTAAATCATAAAGTAATACAAGACACGTTCACCTTGAACATAAAATTGAGTTCTATTTTCTTTAGGCAGCATTAACTGTATTACCAAAACACAAATTCGATAAGAACACACATTTGGCAGCATTATTTTGGGAACACAAGGGAATTTATTAGGCTTTATTATTATGATTATCATTATCTTTACATTTATAATTGTCTTCAGTTCTTAATCTGTAGGCTATTAGTAATTTTACACCTGTTGTTGTTGACGGTGGCTTGCGTGATGGCAAATGGAGCCGTTGGAGACTGTAAATGTTTAAAGTTGGTTAAATAGGATTTTTTGATCACTTTGTTATTTTATTGCATTTATCGTTTAGTTTAAAGTGCAATTTGAATTTAGATGTCTTTTGTTCATGTGTTTTGTGTTTCAATACATTAAATTTTAAAGTAAAATCAATAAATAAATAAAAATTAACTGACCCTCGGCAGGGTGGTTGACGATGTAATCGGATTTCGCAATGTTTTTTAAGGTGATTATCGATAAAATAATTTTTACATAGCACCCAATGTTACAATGTTAAAAAAAGTAGCTATAGGATAGAAAAAATAGGCCTGTGATGTAGCCTAAAATAAACCTAATGTATTCTATACATGACTTGTACACAGAATAAAAGATAATTTAATCCGTTAAGCAGTCAGCACCTCGTTGAAAATAGCCTTCATCCCTAATCAGCAGATTAAAAAAATGGCATACCTAGCCTAAAACAGTAATTTTCTAGGCTACCTATCTTTGATGAGCAAAATTAACACGTCGACATGGTCTGGTGAAAGACGGGACTTGACTCACCTGAGGTGGCTATCCTGCTCTTGAAAAAGCCTGCACAGTGGAAAAATTACGTACAAGCACACACAGATTTAAAGAAGACTCAAATGTAAAAACATCCATAGGGACTTTCAAATGTTTGGAAATCCGATTACCACACCACCACTGAAGTAATTTCTTAACTACTTTGCTGAGTTGCTTGTCTTGCGAGAGGACGTTTTCCTGCGCGTGCCACGAGTGAGAGAGGGAAGAAGCACGCGCACCCTGAGGTGAAATGAAACTTTGTATCTGCTCCAGATATCCTCTCTTTTAAATAATATTTGTATTTTTAATTCTATTAAAAACAATTCACATTAATATGACAGTAATTTAAGCGCAGCCTCTGTAAAAATATGAAGCCAAACGTAAATGTGTAAAAATGTTGATCAGTTTAATGCTGGGAAATATTAACCAACTGGTAATTCCAGTGTCGACTAGCAGCATTAGAACCGTTTAGTCAACTAGTCGATTAGTCTCGAACATTCCTAATCAAAACATTTACTATGCATGACTTGTAAGGCGATACATTTCAACGTTTGCATTTTATAACCAACAACATTTACAAGCTTGTTCAAGCATGATCAAATTGCGCATTAACGCTGCACTTGATAGTGTTGTACGACTTCTGAAGAGCACGTGAGTCGACACGTAAGCCGAAAGTGTCATAAAAGCAACACAAAATGACGTGGTTTCTTCTGCAGTTGTGTTGTTCATGTCATATTTGCTTTTTATGACACAATCGGTTAGGTTTAGGTTTAAGATTTAGGGTAAGGAGGTCGGTTTTGTTGACTTAACACTGTTGATTTTTAGCGCCACAAAGTGGACATTTCACCTTGGAGCTGCCGCGATACGCGTAATGAACCACGTAATCCAAATTTTCAAAATTTCAAAAATGTCGCCACGGTCACTTAATTTTCATTAGATCAGTCTGTCCATTTCCATTATATAGAAAAGAGGACATTTCCATGCACAGGGCATTCCTCCATTTGTGTTCCATAGAAGAAAGACAAAGGTTTGGAACAGCATGAAAGTGAGTAAATGATGACAGAATTATAATTTTTTATTAAACTTATCATTTCATATGTTTCATGTCTTGTTCAAAGACACCTTGTCCACTCTTTTTTTCCTTTAACGGAACACACACATTAGTACGGCATGTTAAAAGCCTTCTCTGTGAACACTTCTCTTTAAGTGTCCTCTCTTCACGCCTGTCCCTTTTTAAGGGCTTCGACCCTATTGGCATTTTACATGGGCGGCACGTCCCTTTAATTATTCTCTCGTTTTGTCTCTGCCACTCTTCTGCTTGCTCTGTCTGCCTCGCCAGGCAGAGCGATGAATGTCGTGTGTGTGTGGGGCCGCATCAGTGTGTGTGGGTTTATGCATTTGTGGTAAATTTTGGTCACATGAATATTGAGTGCTGTTTGTTAAAGGGTCACACTTTATATTAGGTGGCCTTAACTACTATGTACTAACATTAAATACATAAAAGACTACGTATTTACTGTGTAACTACATGTTGTTCTGCAAAATATCCACATTTGCTGATACTGAGGTTGAGGTATGGGTAGGTTTAGGATTAAGGGTAGGGTTAGGGTTAGGGTTAGGATAAGGGGTTAGAGTTAGGTTTTGGGGTAAGGGTTGGGTTAGGGTTAGGGGTAAAGTTAACAGTGCAACTACAAATGTAATTAAATGCAAGTACTTTAAATGTAATTACAATGCAACAACATGTATGCACATAATAAGTACATTTTATCAAATGGTTAAGTACATAGTAGTTAAGACCACCTAATATAAAGTGGGTCCTGTTAAAGTACTCTATGCATAACCCTCCACTACAGTGAGAGGAAATTGCTCATGTTTGCAACAAAATTTCAGGCTATGCGACTAAAATTTATATATTTGGCAACTGGCTGGTAAATGTTTATATTTCACTCACCAGTAATTGTGTAGTATAGTGGTAGAGTATTCAGCAGCGAGATCCTTTCACTGTGTGGAGAGAGTAAAAGTTGTTCCGTGTGTTTTCGAGACGAGATCCACGCAACCATTTGTCATTGATTAATGTCTCTTTAAATACCCTTTCTGTTCTTTACAGTCAGTTGTTGATCAAATACAACAAAAAAATAAACATTTAATTCTAATCACGCATCACACAGATGAGATGGAACCATTCAAATCCTCTCTCATTAACATGCACTCATTTCCAGACACTCTTTATAGAAATGCTGGTTTTCTTAAAGAGACAGTACCGTTTTTAGCGCATGTTCAAGAAATCAATATAAATACTTGTAAATAGTATAAATTATGCTATTAAACAATAAATATGTAACTAAAAATAATATGTGAAATGTAATATCTTATTTATTGATGGAATACATGGATTTGTTCATTTTTAAAAAGCCAAAATGTGACCAAAATGGTGAAAAAATAATAAAATCTAATTAGTAAAATGTATATTTTCATAATGTTCCTAGTTAGAAGGTCCCCTGTATAATTAACAGCATTAGCTGGGAGAGAATTTCTTTCATATGTAAGCAAAATGGACATTATTAATGAAATATACCCATATGAATCAGTATTGAATAAAAATCGGAAGAGCTTGTGAATCAGATTTGAATCGGGAAATCTGTATCAATACCCAGCCCTACTTAGATTCATCCCAGTACTCTATTTTGGCCCAGAAGGTATTTCAGCCGAATTCGCTATACAGAACTGTTTTAGTTCATATCTGGGCGGGGGGTTTCATTAATTTATGGCACTTTTAGCAGTATGATCTTTTGTCTTGCCATTTCATAACTAACATTTTATGAATACTAAATACACACATTTAAATCATATTTACATTTAATTTTGCATTATGTGGCAAAATTGCAGCATGATTGCAAATTGCACCCAATAAAAATATTATGCTCACAAGAGATATTTACATAGATTTTTCTTTTACTTCAAACATAACATCTCATGTTTTATCTGAAGCATGCTCTTCACTGACACTTTTGTCAACTTGTTTAACAAGTACACTAACTTTTGAATGAACTTAATTAGAGGCAAAATCATTTGGTGTGGTAGAAAGGAACTTTGATAGAAATAATTTTAACACAATACATTTTGAAATTGTTTATGTTCATTTAACTCTGTTTAGTTGACTATAGTTTTAAACATGTAATAATTTGTATTTTTATAATAGATTTTCATAGTTTAATATTGAAAGTCTGAGTCTGGGACAAGGCTAAAACAATATAATATGTAAATAGGCATTTGAAAAGTACCAAAAATCGATTTTAAAAGCCTTGTAAAGTCAGTTTTAGTGTGACCTTCATATAGCAAGAAGAAAGAAGTCGAAATCTGTTAATTTTAATGAAAATCAACCCCTGGGACATGAAATTTCCAGAAGTTGAAGAAACACCCATATATTTTTGGCAAGCCTTGCTTCAAATTACACCACAACATTTTAATGCCATTTTTACACTACAACTTGGAATTTATTAGTCGATCAGTGACTTCACACCCTGAAAAACAGTCTAACATGATTGTATTCATAGTTGAGGATAAGGTTTTGAGCTTTTATGGGTGAATTTCGCAATAAGAAGAACAATATTTAACACCAAAATCAAAATACACTAACACTTCATGAAAAAGGCTTTTTTTAGGACTATGTTTTGCAGCATAATTATATTTTCATGACAATTAAGCATCTTATCCTCCTGACCATGCTGATTTAAAAACAAAAAAAATTCAGTAATTAGAATTAATCTAATGAAAATCACCAAGAATAATGGGAACTACAATAAGTAAAACATCTGGACACGGTACAGTTATGAGAATTTGGAGGGAAATTGGTTTTGTTTTATTTAGTTTTTTTTTTACAACTCTGAGATGTGAAGTGATAATTTCCTTCTTTATCATGGACAAATGGCTTTGTCCATCATAACCTCCTATGAACAGCATTCTTCAGTGTTTTTCTCATTACAGCCTCAAAACAGTGCCATTATCAAGTACAAAGTGATCCCCGCAGATCCTCAGCCATCACTTTCGAGTTCTCCCTCGATAGTTTGAGGACTCTACAGTGTGCCTGTGGATTTATTTTTGTAGAACACCCACTCCAACTGAGAGAATCAGCAGTGTAGAATTTTTGTCTGATTGTGCACCAATGCCATTTTGAAATCCTTTGGTAACCCTTTTCACTCTTCTGAACTCCTGTGAAATCTCATTCACACTGCATGTGAACAGAATTTGGTTATGAAGGGCTTGTAAACAATATTGTTTATGTTGCAGAAAAGGTCAAACACACTTGTGTGTACAATGATTGGAAAAACTCACTCCAATTATTGTTTTCAAGAAGTCATTATGCAAGAAGTTCCAAACGTTTTCCTTTGAAGACCTTATTTGAGCGCCACTATTACTACTGCTCAGATTTAGGGTTAGGGATTTGAACAAACCTCTAACGCTAAGTATTATGTCTTGACTATTGACGTGTTGTCTATTAAGTAAAACTACTTATATTTGTTATCATGACATAGATGATTAGGTCCAATCAAATTTCAGGGAGGCATTCAAGCAGGAATCTAGATAAATAAAAAGAGACCACAAGCTTTAATTTCAGCCATATGTTTTTTTTTCTTTTTTGTTTTTTGGCCATTTTGAAGATGAAGCCACTTTTTGGATTAAATAAATAGTGGACGGCTCAATTCGAAAGATTCCTTGTGTGTTAATTACATTCCTCAGGGGGTGTAATGGTGAGCAATTAAGTGCATATCAGACCTGTCATTTTGCCAGCAGGACGTGCATCTGGAAAGTCTTCATCAACTTCCTCCTCCTCGGCTGTCTACTCTCACAAACTTCCTGTCAAAAACGTGGATCACAGGAATCGTCTTAAAGCAGCTGGCTTCAGTGTCTTTTTTCCCAGTTGAATTTAACAGTATGTGGCCATCAATTAAATTAACGTTTCACTTATCAAGGTTAAAAAGGAGTGCAGAGAGGAAAATCCAAAATGGAAGGGGATGATTTTAACCTAAATGGGGTAAGATATCATATTTTACCAAATTTTTGCATACCTTCCTTAAAGGAACAGTTCACACAAAAATGAAAATTGTCTCGTCATTTAATCACCCTCATGCCATCCCAGATGTGCATGACTTTCTTTCTTTGGCTGAACACAAACTAAGATTTTTAGAAGAATATCTCAACTCTTTAGGTCCGTACAATACAAGTGAATGGTGGCATCAAGCTCAAAAAAGCATATAAAGGCAGCATCAAAATAATTACTACGACTAAATTAAGTTAAATCTGAAGCAATATGATGTGTGGGTGATCAATATTTAAGTTGTTTTTTACTATAAATTCTCCTCCCTCCCCAGTAGGTGGCGATATGCACGAAGAATGCAAATAGCCAAAAACAAAAGACGAATGTGAAAATGAAAGTGGAAATGTATAGTAAAAAAGGACTTAAATATTGATCTGTTTCTCACCCACACATATCATATAGCTTCTGAAGACATGGATTAAAGTCTTATGGATTACTTTCATGCTGCCTTTATATGCTTTTTGGTCTTCAGAGCTCTGGCCACCATTCAGTTGCATTGTAAGGACCTACAGAGCTGAGATATTCTAAAAATCTTTGTTTGTGTTCAGCAGAAGAAAGAAAGTCATACATGTCTGGGATGGCATGAGGATGAGTAAATGATGAGAGAGTTTTCATCTATGGGTGAACTATCCCTTTAAAGTCAGCATGAAATCAAAATAGACTCTATTTACTTTCTAAATACAAAGAATTATAGAAATAGATGTCTCTGTAATCTTTTATCAAAATACAATAACTTGCTCTGCCTCTATATTTTATCTCATTGAATATCCTGTTTCAGATTACGTTAAATTAAAATAGGTTGAAAATGGTATTTAATTTTGACTTTAAACTGTCTTTTTCTTATTCAAATTGTACAAATAACCCTTCCCAAACTTCTCAGCTCATCATTAGTTGTCCATGGTGCTGAAAACAGCCTATCACCACCAGTATACATTATTGTTGATGCTGGTCCAGTTCTCTCTTCCCATGCCTCATTGCACAGCTGAATAGATCACTCTAAACTGAGTTTAATGGCTTCATGTCTGAATGGGCTTCTATAGACGGAGACTGGGACATTTCTATAAGCGAGGGCTAACTTTATTGACTCACCCAGTGCAAGGGCAATGGCTGCACGTTTAGAATTCATTTGACATTTGAGGTGGCAAGGGACTCGTACGGTGACATTTTGCTGCCATTTACAAGACTACGTCCAGCAGAATACAAAGAATAGAGATGTTTTTTTAAAGTATTACTGTGATTAGATCAGTCTTTTTGAATGTATTGTCCAAGGACATATTCGTATGTAATTTCACCATAATTCACCATAACTCTTTTGGCGGGTGAAAAAAAAAATAAATCCAAAATTCCTTTGTGACAAGAGCTGCAACTGCCATCATGCTGCTGTCGCCTCCTAAAGACTTCCAAAATCTTCTTGCACAATTTGTTAGCTTTTCAGATGAAAAATAAACAGAGATTCTTAGGATTTCTGGTATTTGTATTTGCAAAAGAGGCAATAGATTTAAAATAATAACCCACAGGAGAGAAAAATCTCTTAGAATATCTCAGTTGTTTCTCGTACACAGCAACAAGATTAAATGAAGAGCAACTGAGAATTTTCAAGTCTCCTGCTTCTCAAATGTTTCTCCTGAGAAAAATATAATCTCATCTTTGTCTACTCTTGAGTTTTGAAAGAGGTATCAAAAATGTCTCAAACTGTGCTCAGATATACCAAAGTCTGTGTAGTGCGGAGGAGGGCGGGGCCGGGCCAGAATGACACACGCCCAGACCCCAATAAGCCTGATGAGGCGAGTGAGGGATAAAGGCGACCGGAGAGGGCAGCTCGAGAGAGAGAGAATTACGGGCAGCTGTCCTGTATGCGTTTGTGTATGTCTTTTTGTTTAAGTTTATCATTAAACTTTATTTATATTGTCAAGCCGGTTCTCGCCTCCTCCTTTCCCTATAACCCCATTTACAGTCTGCAATCAGTGGATTTCAATATAAACTCAAGCATTTCAAGTACTCATCAGAGACCAAATTATCTGTCCTTTGCTATTCACATGCATGTACAGCTTTATATTCTTACTATTAGTCTACAATTGTCTAATTTGTTTCTATGTTTTAGGATGTTAGGAGAAACACCTCAGACAAAGTTGATATTTAAACAAAGCAGCAACTTTGGAGCACTACCATTTTCCCTATTGAAAGTCTACTTATGTGTCATGAGGGATGCAAAATGATAAGGTTTTGATTGGGTGGTTTGATCATGATTCGTGGCGTTAACTGGTATATTTACTTTTTCATTAGCTTGAGGTTTATGACTAATAGTGTTCGGGAACATTTGATTTTGATTCCAGCCACATCCATTTTTAGTGATGCTACGAGCTGCTGATATCTTAATCTTTAAAGAAGCCAGACTGAATTTTGGGCACCATGCGTACGGCCAATCACAGAACATGCATCAGTCTTTTGCCCAGAGAAGATTAATGGTGAATCATTGGGGTCTGATCTGTGTTTGTGAGTTCTGGATGAATACGTTTGGTATAATTTAAGTAACTTAATCCAGACTGGAAAAAAAAAGAAGCTTGAGGATGTTCAGCAATTGAGAACAATCAAAAGCAACATCTCAATGTTTTCTTATTATTAATCACACTTATTTTTAATTTTAGCTAAACCCTGAGTAAAAGCCCTCCAGCTTTGACCATAACACATGAGCCAGAGAAACAAATGGAGACTTGAGTAGAAACAAAATTTTTACAATTTCAGAAGCAAATGCCAAAGGCGCTTGCCCATGCAGTATTCGCTGCCACGGTGCTAGGATGTTGTAGATGGTTGCTAGGGCATTTGTATATTAAAATGGCAATATATATATATATATAATTGATGGTAATGGAAATTAAATTTGTTATGTTTTTGAAGGCTTTTTTTCTTGCTAAGGCTAATTTCATAGCTAACATTGTATGTAACCCAATTACACACAGTGAATTAATTTTTCCACACTTTAAAATTATGCCCAGTAAAAATAGATATTCACCTTGAATTGTCTTTTTCTACAAACATCACTTTTTTCTCAAGCATGCTCTTTACTGACACTTTTGTTGACTTCGTTAACAAATACACTAACTTAAAAAATAAAAATAAAAACTTTATTAGGGGCTAAATTGTTGGGTGTGGTGGAATTGACACAATAAATATTGAAATAGTTACGGAGGGATTCAGGCGAGCTGATCCACAATAGCTTTGGCGCCTACGTTCTATTGCTATGAATCTCTGTCATTGTCATCATCCATGTTCTCATTGGTTGGTTGGCATGTGGGCAATTTCATGCGCTAGAAAAACTGTACCCGAATTGCTCGCCCAGTCGGAAAAACGATGTACTGTTACCAGATTTTGATTACCAAAAATCACCTAAATGCAGCTGATGCCAAACTAACTCATCTAAATTAAATTAGCGAAAAGTAAACCATAACTGTATATTTTCAAGTTTTTCTCAAACAAATGTTTTTTGAAAATCCACTGAAAACATATTTCCCCATATTTTTTGGCATACTGTAAGTACACATTATCTGGCAACATGGATTCAGTTGTTCACAAATTAATGTAATCCTGCTTAGAGGATAGTGTAAACGTGTGTGGCTTGCTGTCCTGGGCGAAGGGCTCGAGGTTTGACCTGAGCTTGAATACTCAGGTCAAGCCTCGAGCCCTTCGCCCCCTGGACTTAGATTAGTTATTTATAAATAGATAGGAGGAGAAAGGGGAGGTGGAGGGATACCGAAGACTTGATGCCATGCAGAGGTAAGTAGCTGTTTATATACGCTTACTCTGGCGATGTGATTGGTCACATTTAATTACCTTGCTCCTCCCAAACCTAGTTTATAAAACTCCATTTCAGTATCTTGCTTAGAGGGTAGTGTAAACATGTGTGGCTTGCTGTCCTGGGCGAAGGGCTCGAGGCTTGACCTAAGCTCGAATACTCCCCAAAAGATGCCAGCAAAACATGACAGCCAGCTGTTGTCTACGGCTCCTTGTGTTTGAGACGAGACAAAATATATTGCAAAGTCTCTTGTGCCCCCCAAAAGAAGGCTTGCTTATCTTGAGTGAGATGGGCAGATGTGCCAAAGAAGATAGACTCGAGTGGGGCCGCTAGCTTAGGCAGCCTTACGCTAGGGTCTGCATCAGGGGATAGGAAATTTGGAGGTGTAGTATAGGAGGAGATTGAAGCACTAAAGGGACAGTGGCGGTATAGGCCGCAGGGAAATGTGCTGGAGTGATCGTTACGCCCTGACGCGGGAGACACCCCCACGGTAGGGCAGGGACACCCCGGACGAAGGCATGAATCCTAACTGGCAAGATTGACCTTAAGTCTCCCTCCAGGTTGTTCGACGGGTGGGCTCCTGCAGGCGAATGGTGCAAACCCCTTAGGAGAAGATTCGGCAGCCGCTCGAGCAGGCAAGCCCAGCTGCAGCTGAACGGGAAGGGCCCTCACTGTGTTCGATGGGGGAGTCGTACTGAGCCGCGAACGAGGGTGATACAAATGATACAAATGAACATGAATGGCTCACGCTGCATTCAGACAGGGAATCTCTTACCGCGGATCGAACAGGGAGAGCCCTTGGCATAATTGTGTTGGAGGGGTCTGCAACGCCCTACCACGGGGGGTCACCTGGCCCCCCCCTCCAGAAGCAGTGTGGGGGCCCTCGCTGCGCTTCGAAGGGGGAGACCACAATACAAATAAACATGAGTAAGATTGCACGCAAACGAACGGGAGAGAACAATTGTGATATTGAAGAGAGAACAATTGTGATATTCACGTCAGATGACGATGAACAGAATCGCTGAATGGATCACGCCCTAAATGAGCTGCAAGGTAATGAGGCTGACAGGTATCACCTGTGTGGGAGAATCAGATTGAAATGCTGGGGAGCGTTGGAATGATAATCGAATTAAATGGTTAATCTTTTGTTTCCCTCACGTTCAAATGAAGCTGTAATAGAACTTGAGTGGCATGAAGCAGGAGCAGTGCCTTTTCACAGAGGCAAGCTTACGCGATGGACCACTCCAGGTGGAAAGTTTAGAGAACGTATGAGCAGTTGTAGAGAGCTGTTTGGCGTGTATACAGTGCCAAAGCAGCCAGTTTGCGGAAGCAACTTCACGCTATAAACTGCTTCGGCGAATGGAGCATAGAAAGAAAAACAGAGTAAGAATATAACACTTAACGTGGTAGTGGTCAATACTGCAAAATTCAAATGAGCTGTTGTGGCAGCTTCTGTTGAATAACGAGATTGTTTGGATGGAAGAGCTGATCTGGTGGAGGCGAATGCTTTGCAGCGAAGTTGCATCTGATGATCTGAGTCACTTGCATGAGTCTGTTCATGGGCAATGGGCGGGGCCGAATGCCATGTAGAGGTAAGCGGCTGTTTATATACGCTTATGCTGGTGATGTGATTGGTCGGATTAAATGACCTTGCTCCTTCCAAACCCAGTTTATAAAACTCAATTTAAAAACGTAGTTAATGGAAACGTTATGTTCGTTTTATGCCTAAAGTCAGTGTCACAACACAGGATGCAATTAGGGAAAATGCTGCTGTAATCTGCCAATTACTTCTGTGTTCCTTGGATAGAGCTGATAACTTATTAATGTAGAGAAGGTGGAAACAGGAAACCAGCTGTGACACACACAGGTGCACACAAACACACACACGAACACAAATGCACCTACACACACTTCAGGCTGTCTTTGATTGAGTTTGACACACAACTCTAACAGCTACATCCATGAAAACTTCCCTAGTGAGCTGATTGTACTGATCGCTTAGGGTGTGTGTGTGTGTGTGTTGTGGAGCTCATCATGCTAATCACTGCTCTGTTTCCTGCTTTGCTGATGAAGGTCGTCATCTGTCCATCACTCTGAGCACAATCTATCGACTCTGCACGGTAATCTCCTTTCCTCCACTGAATAGCTCTATCATGAGTGCCGTCACTAACGATACAGCTCAATCACTTTCACTATTGCTCATACTTCGGTTTAGTGATTTGAACGAACCCCTAAACCTAAGTATTTAAACTTTTTTTTTTTTTTAACACTTCCTGCATCGTTTGTGCTACAGACAAGAATGAGACCTCTAATTGCATGTGGCTTGTTGAGGAGAGGTGTGCTGTTACTTTTTTAAAGGCGCGGTCACATTTACCTTTGAATGGCAAAATTCTGCAGGATACTCAAGCAGCCTCTAAATATAGCCTGCGAATATTTAGTAGCTGTGTACAAAGCACTGCCAACAAAGAGTTCACTGCCAAACCAAGCAACTTCCTATTGGTCAACACTGCAAATTCATGTGTCAAATTTTAACAAACTTGAACCTCAAACGATTTTCACATTTGAAAATTCTTTGCCACAGTTAGTCTAAAATAAAGTGGACAGCAGGACAATTTAGCAATGCATCTTACGAATAAATAAAGATCCAAAAAGCATTATTTCAGGCGCTGCAAATTTGCGTGACAAAGCTCACCAAACTTCGACCTCACACAAAGTTCGCATAGCAAAATTCTTCACCACTGGAAGTCTGTAAGGCAAAATTCCCATTGAAATGACTGTATTACGCTCGTGGAATTTTGCGGTGCATAGGTAACGGTGACCGTGCCTTAATTGATCAGACTTACGATTTTCACTTGGTGGATGATAAAATTGGAGAAAACAAAAAAGAAAATACAATAGATGAAGCTACTGTTTACTAACAAACGCACCGCTCCACCACTTCTGGGTTCTTTTGGCAGCCATAAAAGGGCTGCGTTAAATGGGAGCTTTGCATAAATTGAGTTGAAAGTGCCCCAAAAATGTTGTTTGTAGGGTTGAAACACCCTGGGCTTTATTTTCGTGAGTGTGCAAAGCACAGCGCTATGTGCAAGAACCATGTGCAATGTCTTATAAAATTTCAGTGAGAGTGTTAATTCTAAGTGCAATTTTTGTTCCAGTGTGTGTGTGTGGGGGGGGGGGGGGGGGGGGAGTGTTTGCGCTTTCTGTGGGTGTATGCACGCAAGCTGTGGGTGTATGGTATGTTAATAAAGTGGGGCAAATTGTAATTTGCTATTTTCCTGAGAAATAGTTCATAGCGCTAAGAACGTTTCAAAAGCATGTCTGTTTTCAGCGCAAAGTATAAACTAATTTTCAGTCAGGAGATTCCACCAGCAGGTGGTAACAAACTCCAAAAATAAAGCGGAACATCAAATTATCTCCATGATGATCACAGTTGTTGACATTTTATTAAACAAAAATGTATTATATTTGTGTTAAACTAGCTTTAGGTCATGGTTTATTTTTAAATTATTATTATTATTATGTTTATTTTTACAACTGTATTTATGATATAATTTATATTGGTATTTTCCCACCTGTTGTCATAGAGTGTTTTTAAGTCACTGCAAAAGGGGTCAGGGAATGAAGTTGGAGAGAGTGAAATTAATTTTGGATTTGGTATGATTTTTATGACCACTTTGTTAATTTACATTTACATTTATGCATTTGCCAGACACTTTTATCCAAAGTGACCTACAGTGAATTCATGCTATAAATTTGATCAGCTTTTGTGTTTTCTGGGAATTAAACCCATGATATTGGCATTGCTAATGCCATGCTCTACCAGTTGAGCTGCAAGAACCCCCTTTTGAGCGTAAATCTAAATCCTGATGAGAACCACATTTTCCATGTTTGTAAAAGGAACGTTTCACTAGCCCCGTTCACACATGCAACCAGGTAAATTACAGGAAAATCGTTGGGTTGCCTTTACTGTTAAATGTACCAAATGTGCTGTTCACGTATATCATCAATAAGGATATTTATAGGTAATGATACAACTTTGCATTAAATAAAAATTGCCAAAGCAAAATTTACCAGTATTTGCAAAAGGTTCATGTTCACACATGTCCTCTAAACTAGAAATTGTAGGTTATTTTCTGGAAAAGGCTGTATAATGGAACACGACTACTATCATAGAAGAATGCCAGACATTTAACTAGGATGCAGTTAATGCACAAATAAACATAAGTCCATATATTTATTCTTCTAATTCATTACATACAGTCCATTTACACTACTAACTTCTTATGAATGTGCTGTCTTTGTTTATATTGCTGGTGCTTGACAGGGAATGGACTATATAATAAGACGCAGACAGTGCCGGAGAAGAACTTTTACCTTTACATTTATTCATTTGGCAGACGCTTTTATCTTTTTTTTTATTGAAAGCGACTTACAAAAGAGGAATACATTATAAGCTAATCATCTTAAGGAGACAGTGGTATGAAAAGTGCTGTATTACAAAGTTTCATTAGCATCAGAATAGTAATATTCAAGACAGATTAAAGTGCAACAAGAATTTATTTATTTATTTATTTTTTAGTGACTGGTTAAGTGCTCATGGAAAAAATTTGTTTTTAGCCATTTTTTGAAGACAGAAAGTCAGTCAGCTTCATGGATGGAGTTGGGAAGGTCATCCATGAATGTGGTACGATGAAACCAAAAGTACGGGAAAGCGTTTTGGTGCCTCTTTGTGTTGGTACAACAAGGCGCCATTCCTTAGCCGACCGCAGACTTCTGGTGGGAACGTAGCTCTGCAGATATGATTTTAGGTATGCTGGATCAGACCCAGTGACTGTTCCGTATGCCAGCATCAGAGCTCAGTTTGATACGTGCATCAACCAGCAGCCAGTGAAGAGAGACAAGGAGTGGTGTAACATGCACTTTGGTTCACTAAAGACCAGACGTGCTGCTGCATTCTGGATCAGTTGCAGGGGTCTAATTGCACATGCAGGGAGGCCTGCAATGAGAGCATTACAGTAGTCCAGTCTAGTTATGACAAGTGACTGGACAACAAGATGTGTGGCATGTTCAGAGAGGAAGGGTCTTATCTTCCTGATATTGTAGAGTGTAAATTGTGCTGTCTTAGAGATGTGGTCTGTGAAATTGAGTTGGTTATCGATGGTTACCTCTAGATTTCTGACCGTTTTGGAAGCTGTTACTGTAGTTGAACCCAGCTGCACAGTGATGTTGTGTTCAACAGCAGGGTTGGATGGAAGACAAGGAGCTCAGTCTTGGCTGGGTTAAGTTGCAGGTGGTTTTCCTTCATCCAGGCTGAGATTTCTGCCAAACAGGCAGAGATTCGAGCAGTCACCATGGTGTCGCTGGGCTGGAAAGACAAGTAGAGCTGTGTGTCATCGGTGTAGCGTGGTAAGAGAAACAATGTGCCTGAATGATGGGTCTCAGTGATGTTGTGTATATAGAGAAGAGAAGTGGCCCAAGCACTGAGCACCGAGGTACCCCAGTAAGTAGCTGATGTGACTTTGACACCTCACCTCTCCAGGCTACCTTGAAGGACCTACCTGAGAAGTAGGAATTAAACCAGTCAAGTACAGTTCCTGTGATGCCCAGAGTAGAGAGGGTGGAGAGTAGGATCTGATGGTTGACTGTGTCAAAGGCTGCAGAAAGGTCCAGTAGAATCAAGACGGATGATCTGGAGCCAGCTTTCACTTGTCTCAGCAACTCAGTGACAGACAGCAGGGCAGTCTCAGTGGAGTGTCCACTTTTTTTAAGCCTGACTGATTGTCATTCAGCAGCTTTTTCTGTGAGAGATAGGCAGAGATCTGATTGAAAACTGCCCTTTCAAGTGTTTTCGCCATGAATGGGATGAGAGAGACTGGTCTGTAGTGTTCTACTTGTGTGGGGTTAAGTGCAGGTTTTTTCAGCAGCGGGGTTACTCGAGCCTGCTTAAATGCAGTGGGAAAAATGCCTGTAAGTAGAGATGTGTTAATTATGTGTGTGAGTGCAGGTAGGATGGACGTAGAGATGGCCTGGAGAAGGTGGGAAGGAATGGGGTCAAGGGAACAGATGGTGGTGTGGTTGGAGAGGAGGAGTTTAGAGACCTCAGTGTCAGTCAGAGGAGAGAACATAGAGACAAAAGAGCTGCATACAGGAAGTGGGTGTTTGACAAGGTGTGGTGCTGAGAATGTTTTGTTGATGGCTGTAGCCTTATTAGTAAAAAATGTGATGAAGACATCTGCTGTCAGTGATATGTCTGGCAGTGGAGGGGGAGGACAGAGAAGTGTGTTGAATGTTCTAAACAAGCTGCGTGGTGTTGATCTTGTTCTGGTAATAGGAAGTTTTTGCAGATTTAATGTTATATGAAAAAGTTGCAAACAGAGACTGATACTTACCCAGATCTGCTGGATCTTTAGATTTCCACCATCTCCTCTCAGCCGCCCTGAGGTCAGTCCGATGTTTACGAAGGACGTCAGAGAGCCAGGGGCTGGGTGGTGTCATACGTGCTGGCCTAGAGGAGAGAGGACAGGTGCTGCCTAGACAGGTTGTTAAAGTAGAGGTTGTTAAAGTAGAGCTTAGTATGTCTGTGGCAGTGTTTACATCCAGGGTGGAAAATAAGTTTTGTGTGGGAAGAGAGGTAGAGACAGCAGTGGAAAGGCATGAGGGTGAAAGAGAACGGAGGTTACAGTGAAAGGAAACCAAAGGTGGAGTCTGTTTTAATATATATGGGAGAGTCATGTTGAATTGAACAGAGTAGTGATCAGAGACATGTAAAGGAGTAACAAGAATATTTGAGTTGGTACAGTTACGTGTAAAAATTAGATCCAGCTGGTTGCCCGATCTGTGAGTTGCTGTGGTGCTTAGTCTTTCCAAGTCAAACAAGGCCAGAAGAGCATGAAGTTCAGTGGCCTGGGTCTTGTCTTGGTGTATGTTGAAATCTCCAAGAACCACAAGTGGCCTACAATCTTCTGGGAAGGAGGACAGCAGGATCTGTCCTCGAGAAATTTTGCCAGCTGACCTGGAGGGCGATAGATGACAACAACATGGATGTTTGCGGGTTGCATTGTAGTAATAGCATGGAATGCAAAATAATTTTTGTTACATAGAGAAGAGTGTGGTGAAAATGTCCAGTTGTTTTGAATGAGCAAACCTGTTGCCCCACCCCTACCGGTGTGTCGAGGGGTGTGAGAGAAGGAGAAGTTGTTGGAGAGAGCAGTGGGTGTTGCTGTATCCTCTGGATGTATCCATGTTTCTGTCAGTGCAAGGATGCTGAGGGTGGACTGAGTGGCGAAGGCTGGAATGAAGTCAGCTTTGTTCACAAAGTTCCAGAGTCCCACTGAGAAAGAGAGCGGAGCAGGTGCTGAAGTGCAGAGTGGCCATAGTTTGTGTGGGTTGCATCTATAGCATGTAAATTGTCTGTAACAGATAACAGGTATGTGTTTGAGGTCATATGTTATTCATGAAGTAGACATATTAGAATATAGAAGGAAAATAAAGGAGAAAAAAAATACAATTAAAAGATACTTAAGTGCTATAGTGAGTGGCGCCTTGTCAGTATCCTTGTTCGGTGACTCGCACAGGTAGACTCTCTGGTCTTTACACAAGTAGGTCTTCACACAAGGAGGGTTTACATGAGGGCTACCACTTCCGCTTCCGCATTCACGTCAAATATTTACACGCTGCTAATGAGCCATTAAGAGAAAAAAGCTGGACACACAATGTAGCACCCACACCCACACTCTGAAAATGGCCCACAACACCCTAGCATTGTGGCTGCGAATTTTGCGCAGACAAGTACTCCTCACATTTTTTTTTTTAGAAAATTTACTTTTTGGTATCTGCCATTTGACCACAAAAATATACAGTATGTCCAGTTTCAACATCATTTCAAATGAAAAAACACTTTATCACTGAGAGAGAGAGAAAAGGAAGTGATGGAAATTCCAGATGGAAGGATATACGCGCACACACAAACCCACACAAACCCACACACACAATCCATTCCATCAGCAAGTTAATAAAAGGCTGACGTTTATATCTGTCATAAAGACAGATACCATAAGGAGGAGAAGAGAGAGAAAGGGGTTAGGCTCTTTTTCTTCAGTGAGTAAAGCGCGTGGCATCTCCAATCTCATATCCTTTATTCAGACCTTAGACAGACTGAGTCATCTATATTGGAATGACTGTGTGTATTGGTATTAAAATAAAGTGGACTACAGGACAGTTTGGCAATGCATCTTAAAAATAAAACATTTGAACATTTTATTATGTACTTTAGAAAGCTATCTTTGTACTTTAAAGTAGTGATGCTTCGTTCACAAACGAATCAGTCTTTTTAAATGAATCTTTTGAGTGAATGAAGCGTTCTCGTATTTCTCTTTCACTGATGTCGCTCCTTTTCCAATGAGCTCTAGTTTGAAGACTGCTTAAGTGGCTTTTCTTGCCTGTAAAGACTGACTATAGCTTGAGCCAATAGCATTCACATGCTGGCTGTGATTGAGCATATAATTGGTTTGACCCACTGAACGAATACGCCCCTTCACTGAGCTAGTTGGTCATAAGAGTCTGAACAATGAGACATCTTGTTCGTGAACAAACTGCATGTACTGGTACACTCGTTTGTGAACAAAATGAATGAATCAGTCATCTCATTCATGAACGAGGATCTGCTGACTGGCTGAACGAGAGGAGGAGGCAAGTCATTCGATCAGTATGGCAGTCTCGTTCAACAAGAAAAGAGGCCGGATGAATTATGACTAAAAGTGACTGATGACCACACATTACAATGACATATGGACATTATTGAAACTCATTAGTTTTTAGTCTAGTATTGTTGTATAGTTTTGTATAGCTTAATAAAAGTCATGCACAGCAGTTTACAATGTGATAGATATCCTTTGTTTGTCTTATGATGTTTATACAATCTGCAGTGCTTAAGTCTCTTAATAGAATTGTAGAGATGCAAATTTTAATAAAGGATCATAAGACTTTGCTTTTGGCTTAATGCAATAACTCGTTCAAAATGTAAAAGATGCTCATTTGTCGCAATCTCCTGGTGCAAAGGATGGTCAGTGAACAACTCAACTAACGAATCTGAACTAATCTTTTTGGTGAATGGATTCAAATGGATCCCAGTCACTGGGATGAATCAAAATCCCAACCACAACTTTAAAGATCCCAGGGATCAAAACACTAATTTGAAGAACCCATTTAAGAACTTTATAGCCAATTCAAGAACCATAAAGTGAAAAATAGTTGTTGGTGAGAAGACAGTTCTAGCTGAACGTAAAGTGCCGCAAAAAAAAAAAAAAAAAAAAAAAAATAGCAGTTAAAGAAACTTTATTTTAGTGCTGTCTTGAATAAAAGACACGCTGTTAATTGTACTCAATTTAAAATCATTCATTAAAATAATAATAATAATAATAATAAATATATATATATATATATATATATATATATATATATATATATATATATATATATATATATATATATAAGAGACTTGACACACTGGGCTGAACCTTTTGGAGAACATCCATGCATCCATGCAGAAAGGGAATTTCTCTGAGGAACTTACAAAATTGAATCTATATGTTCCTGCAAGAAATTTAAGCCGGTTGCACACCAGAGAAAAGTGCCTTTTAATTCAAAACTATGTAAGTGGCTTCCTCCAGCAATCCCAACATCTTGAGGAATTTACATTTGAAGTTCCTTGAGTACATAATAGTACATTTAAAACACCTGGATAGCTGGGTCTGGAAAAGCTTCACCAAGTGTCTGTCACATTTCAAATGAGCTAGAACTGCCCTTGAACTTGAACTTCCATTTTGCCCATGAACCAAACACACTTATAGTAATATACTGTGTCATAGTTGTATAGACAGGTGGGTAAATACAAACCTTTCACTGATAGTGTATGTGTGTTGTGTAATGTGTTGCAAGTGTTTGTGTGAATGTTTGTCTGAAAGGACAGGGTTATGATGGACGTCTTCCTGTGTATTGAACGGAATATAATTACCAGGCAACAATCAGATAAATAATACATTTAAATATGGCATATCACAATAGAGTCTGTTACATTTGCACTTAGCATTAGCATACTCATCTAATACACCATCTGCTCAAATGGTCAGTTGTCGTCATAAATTGTCGTCATAAGTAGTGATGTCAGCCAATCGTTCATGTGGCATTTTAAAAGTTTGGCTCAAACAAAAACATCCATGCTGAGGTGAATAGAGGATGCTAATAAAACCACTCAAATCTACTGTCATGACTGCTAAAAGGCTAGACTAGCTGGCTTAGACTAGCATTAATTTCCATTAATGGTTCAGTCTGGTTTGTTCCTGTCAGAAAACTTGGAGGCAGCTCTCTGCCTGTCAATCATGTTGCACACTTGGGTTTTCTGGCATTTAAGGGTGGAGTTTTGGAGAAATGGCATGTTTTTGAAGGGGTGGTTGGGTCATTTTAATTCAGTGGCTAAGTGTGGCGGAAATGTTAAGCACTACATATGCGGCCTTTGAGAATCCACAACAAAAGGAAACAGAGCAGAGCATGGGCAAGCGAAGCACCATTATGTGTATCATCTTTCCATGTACACTCTTTGAGGAATATTTCAAGATCTACTCATCATGTTGTGTTTGGGCTCGTTTGAATCGGGATAGTCTGCTGTAAGTTACGACATGTCATTATCTATGTTATATGTATGTTTCAGGAAGTAATAAGGGAAAAGATGACAAAAAGACACTCTTGTTTATTATATTTATGTGTGTCAGTGGGAATTTTATACACTAATACTCACTGCAGTTTGGCCTCTAAGTGAAACAAATTTGCTCACAATTTGAGACCTTTTCAACTATATATAACATATGGCCATCTCATCTTTTTATGTTTTTACTATCTCTGAAAATAATTGTTGTGATAACAAATTTGCAAATTATGAGAACAAAACAGTTCTAATTTGTCAGCAAATTAAAAAAGCATTGTTTAAGAATTGGTAGGATCAGATATATGTATTGTAAAGTCCAGATTCTAAGCTTTAAAATGAACGATCAAGCAAGTGGTTATGAATTTATTACATAATAATTATTATTATTATTTCTGCAGGGAGTGCCCCCCACTAGCCCGGAATAAGCTTAGTTCAATGAACCAATAAAAAATATATCTTTTAAAATATGTTCAAAAAAGAAGTATAAAACCTATTACAATTACTAAAAAAGAAGTTGACAAAAAGATTTAATGCAATATGAGAGATTTATTAACAAAAGGTGTTAGCACAAACCAAGGGTTAAATGAGAAATACATTTTTTTATGCAAAAAAATAAAATATAAAATAAATAACATTTCTATTGATTTTGGGATGACATTTGAAACTGATTGAAAATGATTTTTTTTTTTTTTTTTTTTACAGTTTTCATGAGATTAACCCTATTACATTTTAATAAAGCCTATGAAAAAACATCTTTACCTTAATATATAAAATAACACTGATGGATCAGAGAGACCAACAGTAAAAATATGAAATTGGAAGATTATTACAAAAATGAATGGGATACCACCTACTAAACAACCAAATGTTACCAAAAAAGAGAGTTTTGGCAAAATGGCTAACATTGCTTCAGTGAAAGTATGAGTAAGAGTAGACATCACATTTCTGAATTTGGCGGTTACTGGATTGAAAGTCTTGCCTTTCAATTAAAAGAGCCAATTGGCTTTGTTTTTCTCTCTCTCTCTATGCACATTGACTAGACCAGCCAGAAAAAAAATAAAAATAAAATAAAATAATATATATATATATATAAAACACAACATATGCTGGTGACCAGCAGTGCTGGTCTTTTCAGCAGGGGATTGTTGGCAACTGTCTTCTTGTAATAACATCCATCTCTCTTTCTCCTAAGCTCTAGTTCCCACCTCGCCTTATCCTGCTTGATCTATAGACCTGCTTTCTTTTAGTCTGTTGTCTGCAGACTCTGCGGGAGTAGTGTTCACATTATGTATGTTTCGTGTCACTCAAGTCCCTTAGTTCTCTCCATCTCACCATATCTCTTTTGAATCTCTCCATTTGAATCTCTGGAGGCCATATCTTTTTCTTCCATTGACTGCTCCCTTTTAGCATTCTTTGACTCGGAGTTTCTTTTGGTCTCTCTCTCTCTCTCTCTCTCTCTCTCTCTCTCTCTCTCTCTCTCTCTCTCTCTCTCTCTCTCTGTTTTATTGAACTGTTCCCCCGGCTGGCGGGATGTGTGCGCTGTCTGCTTGGTGGAGTCCACTAATATTCCTTAATGATGCAGCATCTGTCTCTGTCAACAGTCCGCCTTCATGGGCTGATAAGCGGAGCTGTTTCTCTCACAGACACCACGCAGCCATGTAAAAAAACAGAAAAAGGAAAACCTCAAACAAATGTTTTTACAAACTAATGAAAGAATAAGACAATAAGTCAAATGAAACTCTTTTTGCTAAGTTTATCTGTAGTGTTTAGGGAAAGTAGTATGAAAGTATGAAAATGAAAATTCTTGGGTAGCTCAGTGGTAAAAGATGCTGGCTACCACCCCTGGAGTTTGAATCCCAGGGCGTGCTGAGTGACTCCAGCCAGGTCTCCTAAGCAATCAAATTGGCCCGGTTGCTAGGGAGGGTAGAGTCACATGGGGTAACATCCTCGTGGTTGCTATAATGTGGTTAGTTCACGGTGGGGCACGTGGTGAGTTGAGCGTGATTGCCGCGGTGGATGGCGTGAAGCCACCACATGCGCTATGTCTCCGTGGCGACGCGCTCAACAAGCCACGTGATAAGATGCGCGGGTTGACGGTCTCAGATGCGGAGGCAACTGGGATTCATCCTCCGCCACCCGGACTGAGGAGAATCACTACGTGACCACGAGGACTTAAAAAGCACATTGGGAATTGGGCATTCCAAATTATTTATGTCTATCAGAAAAGTACTGTCAAATGCATAGGATGCAGAAGATGTTTAGCAGAACATTCATGTTGCTCTTTTATGTCAAGTTACGAAAAGGACAAAACAGCACCACAAAAGAAGTCATGCGAGAGCTAGCTGTGTTTGGCGTCAGTGACGTCAAAGATTTCCATTCCTTTCCTTTTCATCCACCTTTCCTTCCTTATTCCTTTCCACCTAGCTCTTTCTGATTTCATCCTCTTTCTCCTTCCATTTCCTTTCATTTCCTTCCACTTCCTTTCCCTTCACGTTTCCTTTTACTTTCCTTCCTTTCCTTTTCTGTTCCTTTAATTTTCACCTTGCTCCTCTTTCTTTCTCTTTCTACTTCCCCTTTAATTTCCTTTCCTTCTATTTCCTTCCTTGTATTTCCTTTTGTTCCATTTCCTTTCTTTTTTCTTTCCCTTCACGCTTCCTTTTCTTTCCTTCCTTTTCCTTTCCTTAAATTTCCTTTTCCCTTTCCTTTTCCTTTTCCTTTCCTTTTATTTCCCTTTCCTTTTTCCTTTTCCTTTTATTTTCATATAGACTTTGACCTCTGTCATTTCACAGTCTTGAATACAGTGATGTCTGATCCCAGATCAGATGGCTGTAGCTTTCTGAATATTTTTCTCCTGTATCTTTCTCTTGCATACTCTTTCTCTCACACCATCTGTGTGTTTATACTGACACAGTCTTAGTTTGTCATACTGGGATGAGCTATCTTCACTAAAGTTCACACTGTGTATGTGTGTGTGTGTGTGTGTGTGTGTGTGTGTTGGAGAACACAGCTCTTGTACTTTGTGTGTGTTGTTTGAGAGTGAGGGTTATTAAGTACTTATGTGTGTGTGATGTGTGACTGCCAGTGTGAGCATATTTAATTGGACGGACTCTTCTGCTGTCTAGTTCAGTGGTGTGAGTGTGTTTGGCCCCATTCATTCAGATCTCTTGGCCCGACCCAGACAGCAGACCCTCTGCCTGCTGTTCCTCCAACTCTATACACACACACACAGAGTGAAAGAGAGAGTGAGTGAGAGAGAGAGAGAGAGAGAGAGAGAGAGAGAGAGAGAGAGAGAGAGAGAGAGAGAGAGATGTAAGCATGTTGGTTTGTTTGTGAACCACAAAATCTGACTGCCAACTTTATAAAAGTAATTTATGTTCTCCATATTTTGATCTAATTTCATTTCCTGAAGCAAAAGTCCATGAGTCACTGTAGGATTTCACACTTCACTAAATACAGATGGTGACAAAATAAATTTAAACCTGTTTTATTGATAATAGCCTACCGCATCTCAGTTCATTTCAGTATTAGCTAAACTTCTAAGTACTGTATTGTTTTTCCTTTCATTTCAAAATACCATGAACATTAAAAAAAGTAAGAATTCAGAATGTGCTTATTGTATCATTTTTTTCAGTTTGTATGACCTTATACTGTAAATAAATGCTTTGTTATGTGCATTTACATACTGTATATACAGTATATGTTTGTTTTCGCAGTAATCTTTGGCTGTATGAAGACATTACATCTTATAAATAAAAATAAAAATAAAAGAAGATATTAGAAAGTAGCCATGATAGATCAGGTAAATTTATATTATCAGCTAATATTTCTACGAATGTCCTATATATATATATCTTATTTTTTTAAAGTGTTATTTGTTCCTTTGCAAACAAGGCATTAAAAAATTTATTAGAGATATTTACATTTATTAATCTGGCTATAGTATCTTAATGACCTTGAAAGTCATTCTTCATGCTGTTGTTGACCTTCCTTGCCTATAGAGGGCAGTAGCTGTGTTCAGTCAGCTACATGAATACTCTTACTGTAGGCAGCAGAAGCAGCAATGAATGTTGGCATATCTTTGGCTGTTTGTCTTTAGTTTATGTCTACTTTTTTGTCTCTTTTTTCATATGTCTATATGCAATCAGCAGCATTTAGTATCTAATATATTTTCCACAATTCAAGCCAATAGCTTCCTGAAATGAAAAACAAGTATTGATGACTTAAGCTAGTGATGTCCTTTTTGTGATTCAATCATTCCTCTGAAATGGTTCTTTTTAAAGATTAACCAATCCAAAATACATTTGTGAATCTATTGTTTGGAAGGGACCTTGAAATAAAGAATCATTATTATTATTTTTATCATCATAACATTTAGCAAAAAACAGTGATATACAGCAGTATTTAGCGATACACTTATTTCACTACAAAAACGAACATGTAAAAATACACGTGGACTTTTGTGAACACTTCTACAACATAATAAATGATTCTTGAAATGAACTGTGTGAACAAACCAAATTGCTAAAATGAATCAAACTCCTCATCAAACCCAACTCCAATAAGTCTGATGTTTTGCATGTGAAAAGCGAACTGTGTCTTGTTTTATAATTTTATTAGATCAGTTTGAAGGCATGTGACTGTGTGCATTTCTTTCAAACAAGTTAATGACTTTTTCAAGGGCTCTATAATTGTATTCCAAAAATAACTAGTATCACAAGCTTTAAAACTAGGTTATGGCAGCTACCCTTCTCCCCCTCCTCTCCAGTCGCCATTCCATTAGAGCCGCAAATTCTGTCCCAATTCACTCAAGTTGACGTAAATCAGTGCTTGTGTTTCAGTGACTGTCTGCTAACAGGGGGAACATACAGCCTCAAACACGGTGTTACAGAGCGCGACACTAAGTAATAGCTCTGGCAGCTGTACGTTTGCAAATGCCGTCTTTTTCTTGCCTACAAAGGGAGATGGTTATTGGCTTTTTGCCTAGACCTCAGCTTGACAAAGATGGATTTGTGGGTAATAGAGTCCCTGGGGTGGAGGGGATAAGTGGGCATCCCAGGAGGTCAGATTACCTCGGTATGCTGAATCAGTGAGATCAGACCTGCTGTGTGTAAACCAGAAAGAAAACCGCTGACATTATGAACAATGCTGACCCACATCATAAATCTCTTCTTTACATGTGGTTAAATGTATGGGTCGATGATGTGATGCTAATTTTGTTTATTTATTTTGTCCGGATCTATTACATATTTCAAAAATACATTAAGATTGCAATTCACACAAAACAGTTACTTGAATACACATGAACATGCTTTCAATTTCTGAATTCAAAGTCATTTTGAGATTTTTTTCTGGGGGGTTCAAGTGAAAAATGTCAAAGCAGTGTAACCGTTCGGAGACAGTTTTGTAAGTAGAAGCACCTAATAAACAAGAAGAAAAAAAAGTTTTTCTCAAAATGTATGTCCACATAAGTGGACAGCGGGACTAAGTTGTGAAATTTTAAATAATACCAAGCTATAGAAAGTCATCAAATTGTTTATAATGTTTCCAGGAGTGTTGGTTATTCATGTTTTTGAGACGTTACAGACATTACATCAGCAATTAGCATAATTAATTCACATTCAAAGTAATGTCCAGCATCATCCAATCCTGCCAACAATGTTAAAATAAAATGATACATTATAAACTCTGAATCTATGTACTGATTATCATTGTCCCATGTCTGCCAAACATGTTGAGTGATCCAAACATCATCTGCAGCCTGAAACTGAACTTTTGACCAGATTTTAGGATTGAATTGACTTCACAGAGAGCTATAGGATGCACCCTTGTGCCCTATTTAGTGAATGACTTAACCTCCAGTGTGCTGTCTGTCTGCACTGGTCTTAGAACAGTTCGAAATGCACCTTATTTTCATCCTAACTCCATATAAAGCCTCTGAAAGCAATTTTTTTTTTTAGCTTTTGGATGAACCTATTTATTCTCAATTTATTCTCAATCAACGCTATGCTGTTGTGTCATGACTCGGTGCGGCAGAAGTTTAACACTTAAATGACAGTCTAGAGTCTTGTGAACAGTATTCAGTCAGTTTAAATTAATTTTAATTATGCATTGCATATAATGAAGCCAAAATACAACATCCATGCATGTGGATGCGGGGTCGCATGATGTTAAAATAGTATTAACATTTGAAAAACTTTGTCCACCGAATCAAAGTCAGGTAGTGTAACAAACATGCAGAAAGCCATTCTGCTTTCATGTGACAACAATAACTAAATAACTAAAAAATAAAACAGAGAAGACACTTTGACTGTGTTCAGTTTTCTATATATATATATATATATATATATATATATATATATATATATATATATATATATATATATTTATTTATTTATTTTTATTTTTTTTATCTACCACAGTATACACTTTCAGACATTTTCAGATACATATTTCTTAAAAACCTATTTATATAATGGCTTATACTTAAACTCTACAAATTAGTTTTGTAAATAAATATAAATAGTGCCTATAAATTAATTTCTTTACAAAACTAGAATATTTTTGGTAACACTTAACAGTAAGGTTCCATTAGTTAACATTAGTTAACACATTAGGTATCATGAACAAACTATTAACAATAATTTTTTTTTAATCTAATATTTTAACATTTTTATGAAAAGTAAACATTTTTAGGTCAGATGGAGTAACCCTAAGAAAACTTCTTGATATTTGTGATTAAAACAAATCTTGATATTTAAAAAACAAAACAAAACAAAACACAAATTAAAAATAACACCCTTGAAATTTTAGTTTGAAACCTTTATTTTTTCATTAATGATTAAGCTGTGTACACTCACAAGTATTCAATGAGCAAGGAAAGTATTTTAATACCATTTACCATAGTTACACCACTTGCCATTTTTGGAAAATGCTATTGAATGAAACCAACATGGACACAAATAATACAGTTCTACGAACTTGGTACATGTTAAACTTGATTTTGAAAATATTTCCAATTTTATCATCTCGAAAAGCCTTTGTTAATGATGCAATGCTTTTAAAGGTATAATACAAATTCTGTCATTAACTCAACCTCATGTTCTTCCGTGGAATGCAAAAGGAAGTATTAGACATAATGACAGCCTCAGTCACCATTCTCTTTCAATGCATCTTTTTCATACAATGAAAGTGAATAGTCACTGATGCTAACATTCTGCCTAATGTCTACTTTTATGTTCCACTGAAGAAAGAAAGCCATACAGGTTTGGAACAACACAAGTATGAGTAAATGATGACACAATCTTCATTTTTGGTTGTTAAGAAATTGCATTTATAAAACCCCATGAAATCTGAATTTGACTTTTGTGGCTTTGAGTCCATCTGCATGGTAGTTAAACCTAAAACTTGACAAAGTTACATTTTAGTAGACATTTAAAATACAGTTTTACTCTTATGTCAGAACTGGCCTCAAATATTGATGATGCCTCTAATACCATGGTTTGTTTGTGTGTCTTCGGGTGCGATTAGTGAAACATTACTCGAGATATTTAACTGATTTTGAATGTTGTCATTTTGTGCCTGACCATTGACCTTTGCCCTTTGCAGATTTATAGCGAGAAGAGAAGTCAGTTTGACGTGGAGCGAAACACACCCAAGCAGCTGGTGGAGAAAGTGGCGGGGGACATCGCCAAACTGCTCAACAGGAAACGCAAAGCTCTTGAGGTAAGATAAACTTCAAGAAATGCCAATGTGTTATGTTGAAGCACCCACAAACCCTCTCTTCCCAGCGGTGTGTTGAGCTGGTGATGATCATTGTTTAAAACTTGTATCTGTTAATTTAAAGGGGAATCAATCCTCTGTCTCCTTTAATTTGAAAAAAAATAATGAATTTCTAAAAAAAATATTATCAATGCCCTCTGTTCTCTATTAGCCTGCTTAACTAAGCAGGTAATGAGTTTGTCTTCCTGCAGTCTGCTCTCTCTTCAAATCCACAGGATGCTAACACAGCTGCACATAACACTCCAAAATTCAAAGCTTTGTATTTTTACATTTACCAAAAAATACTGGTTTTGTGGACACAGTACAATGGAAATGCCCTATTTTATGGACATGTGTCATCATCATATTATTTAAAGAACTGTGGGTTACAATGTAAATATCATGGTAAATAAATTCAGTACCACAGTATACACTTTCAGACATTTCAGATATATATTTCTATCATGAACAAACAATTAACAATAAATGTTTTACATTTATTAGTCTTTGTTCATTTTAGTTAACAAAAATACAGTTGTTCATTGTTAGTTCATTTTAGTTCATAGTGAATTAACTAATGTAAACAAATACAACTTAATAATCATTATAATCAATGATGCTGTCTACCATGGAAGCGTCCGTTGCATTGCATCGCATTGCGCCGACAGTAAACAGATGTCCCGTTCCATTTTGCTCTACAAGCACTGGTGCTACTACTGCCAACAACACAAAAACTGTTTAGGAAGTGTCGATGCACCCGGTATAGACAGCCTCATGCCGTCGTGTCAATGGACTCGCCTGGTGTAAACACCATAATCTATCACACAGTCATGACATATTAAATATTCATGAATGAATCTGTTTACTCACGGTTTTTGCAATCGCATCCAAGTGTTTTTTTGACTGCTCCAGCCTTCAATAACAGTTTCTTTGCAAAGCTTGAATCGTATTATAACTGGTATGAGCTGAACATACAGTCCACTCTAAAATACGCTGAAGACACATCCACATCCAGATTCCAGTATCATTCCTTCATGTTTTTATACACCAACAACTAAAAATAGCGCAGATGGGCGAAACTACGTGTCCATGATGCATTTGTGCTCAGCTGAATGACAGAGAGATTCTCCTCTTTAGAGTTGACACAGCGTCTTTTTAAAAGTGGACCGAGATATGTATCAAGCGGTCAAAGATGTCTGTCTGTGCATGTTTATGTAGAAAAACATTTAAATCCAGACAGGCACATGAAGGTGTCCTGTGTAAGTCCACTTAGGATGAATCTCCCATTACAGGCCCATCTCTCTCCTCTTCAACTATGTGACTGACTGAGCACCAGTGGGCGGAGTCAAGGGTGCAATGTCGGAAAAATAGGCATTGCAAATGCAGATGTATTTGGTCCTTGTAACGTCACAAGTTCCACAAATTCCAAACGAGCCGTTTTTTCAGCTTGATTTAAATAAATGCTCTTTTTCTATTAAGGACGAAGTTTTCATTTCTGAAACTTACAGTATGTTCTTATAGTACAGTGACCTCTTATATGTCAAAAGATCAAGGAAAATTTGATTCCTCATGTCATGATCCCTTTAAGACAAAAGGTGGCGACTTTAAAGATGATAAAATATCATTTGTTTTGATTTAACATTTTTGGTCACTGCATAATTCCCACACTTGTATTTGTGTTATTTCATAGACTTTTCTAAAATGTTAAAAAATAGTAATAATAAAGAATGAGTAGGTATGTCCAAACTTTTGACTGATCGAAATACCGTGGTAAAATCACCTGATACCATCTCTGTACCATGCACCACCAAAGTACCTTTTGTCAGCTTTGGTTTGAGTCATTTAAAGGCAGTTTGAAGCGCATGGAAAATGTAAAGTGCATTTTGATGATTGCTCATGAAAAATGAGTGTTGATTGAGCTTCAGAAATGAGTCATGTGTTTGTTGAGTATAGAGCTCTTAACTGCAGTTGTAGATGTTTCGACGCAGAGATTCCTCTTGAATAAAAGTACCATTCGAACACCCCCTGAGGACTTTCACTGGGAATTTCTTATCATAAATTGGTGTTTGAGTGAGATTAGCTGAGATGCTGTAATGTGGTGCATTCTGAGTCATGCCATGCAGACTTTTAACAGGAGACTCAAAATGACTCTGTTCCAAAAGCTAGAGAGTTGCATGATCTGCCTTGATGTCTTCTCTTTCTAGCTACTAAGGGGCCGTTTAGACCGAACAAGTTCTTGCCCTTAAAATGCTACATTCAGCGCAACAAATAGAACAGAATGCAGGTGTCTCAAGATGCGTTTCTAAAGTTGAAGTTCTTTTAACTTGAAAAAAAAAAATAATAAATTGAAAAGCTGTGCCACTGCAATGCAAAATGCTAAAAAAATTGCGAAAGACGTCCATCTAGACCTTGTTTATATACAAAAAACTATTGAAAAACAGTGTAGATGGACACAAAACCTTTTTTTAAATGTTTTTTTCAGTACAGAAAAAAATACATTTATATCCAGTTTTAATGTGATTGAAATCTGTTCGTTTTAATTAATATCAACACCTGGAACACAAAATTTCCCAAAGTTGAAGAAACACACTCACAATGCAGGCCAAAACTATTTGTCTCGTAAGGCTGAATTATTTAGCTACCTACCGTTTGGAACATTCTTTGCATCAGGTGCAGGTGCTGGCTAGCTAGGCAGCAGCTTACTAGAGTTTGGAACAGAGCTGATGGTTCTGTGTTTTGGAAATGAGTTTATTCGCCACAAAGCTGCGGTGCTCGGAGTGTCTTAGAGCTGCTTTCTTGACTGAACTGCTAAAGATAGGACTGGCTGCAATCAGGGCCAGCGGTGTGCTGGCAACTATACCCAACCATCACCCAAACCCCAACAGTTTCCTAACAACTGAGAGAAAGAGAGCGAGGGAGAGAGAAAATGAGCCCAGAATGAGAACGGCCCTACAGGCGTCAGGAAAAGCGAAGAAATGAAGTTCTGAAATCATTGATTTGAAAATGAGCAGCAGACGGGAGAAAACGAGAGGCAAGAGAGAATGACGTAGGACATAGTACTGTATGTAGAAAAAGGTAAAGCAAGAGAGAAGAGAGTAGCTCTTGTAAGCTCATGAGAAATAGTTGGTCAAAATGATTTTTGACATTGTAGAAATAGAAATGAACAATATTGAGCCTTTTTATGTAGAACAGTGTAGAATGTGAACATTTATTTGTCAACCGGATTTAAAGGTAAACTACCAATAAAGAAAAATCTTGAATAAATCTTACAGGCCAATAGTTTGAGTTTGCCCTCAAACTGCATGAAATTGTCTTAAAAATTGGAATTTAGCTTTTGGTATTCTTAAGCATTTGGCTGTTGTTGAAGTAAGACAATATTTATGAAGGTAAAATAGTGCCTAAATAATTTGCATGCACAGATTGAGATTTGTGAAAGCGTAAATCAAATTGCAAGCGTAATTTTTTTGCATGTGCACAGAACGTTTCGTAAAGGTGGAAATCAAGTTGCAAAGGTAAAAAACAAAATTATTAGCAATATTTTAATGCTTTGCATAAGTGTAATTCTTGTGTTGTGAATCTGTAGCTTCACATTATCACAAAGCAAATTTGATTTGTATTCTTCTGACTTCCTTTTTTTCACGCTTACACTTGTGGCACTGTTTTTGCGCCTAAACATGGCCATAAACATTGAAAACGTGCAATCAGCAATATGCAAGCAAAAAAAAAGATAAAAAAATAAAAAAATAATAATGAACAGCATCAAGAAGAAGCATTTGAACACCAAATTGAGAATCATATTTATATCAATAAATGGTGTCTGCTCAACTTTACTCTCACAATAAAATTATTCATATTTAAAGAGCACCTATTATGGTTTTTCAAATATTACCTTTCATGTAGCTGTTTGTGAATGTAAAAAAGTCTGCAAAGTTTAAAAAATCAAATTGCACGACAAATGGAGTTATTGACTCCCAAATGAAAGAACCGATTCTGAACACCTGAAACGAGTCGTTAGTAATTCCAGACTTACTTCTTGTACTAACCTACGTAATTTGGTAACAAAAAACCCACCACTGGTCTTCATTGGCTGCTTGCGAACAGCTTTGACCCGCCCTCAAACACTACACTAAGCGGTAGACCAATCACAACAGACTGGGACATCTGACCAATCAGAGCAGAGTAGGCTCTCTGAAAGGAGGAGTTCAGAATGAATCCTTTAGAACGGATCTTTGAACGAGTAGTTTTTGACACTGGGAAAAAAAGGTAATGCTGCCATTTAAATTATGAGCAAATTAAAGTATTTTTTGACCTTGGATGTATGTAAATCTATTGTATGAGACCTTTAAAACAAAATTAGGCACGTTTAAAAACCATAATAGGTGCTCTTTATGTTAATATATAAGAGAGGAGAGATATCCAGAGGAACGACGCTTAGCCATATGAAGAAGTAGCTGTCTGTCACGTTATTAGGTCAGAGTAAACTGGTCAACGAAAACCTAATTTGATTGGTTACTAGAAGCAGGTAGACCCCCCCCCGTGACAGGAGACAGTGGATTGATTCCCCTTTAAATTAACAGATACATGTTTTAAACAATGATCATCATCAGCTCAACACACCACTGGGAAGAGAGGGTTTGTGGGTGCTTCAACATAACACATTAACACATTACACTTATGCAAAGCAGTAAAACAAAATTTACACTTGCAACTTGATTTACACTCTCACAAATCTCAATCTGTGCATGCAAATTATTTAGGCACTATTTTACCTTCATAAATATTCCTCTGGCTTTGTTGAGGTCTTAACCATAACACCTGTTTCGACCTGTTTATCCACACCTGCTTATTTATGTCATTGTTGATAAATGAGAGAGTTCCTGCTTCCCAATTCAGATGTTATCCATCCTAAATAGTATTCAAGATTAGAATTAGTGCATCTAAAGGGGTATTCCAGAAAGCAAGGTTAACTTACCGTGACATAAACCCTGAACTCTCGGTTGATTAACCCAAAACTTGCTTACTTACGATATGTGGGTTCCAGAACATCCGTTCGGGGTTAGTTCACTCAACCGTGAGTTTGAAGCTCAGAGTTTGTGCGCGTTCACGATGAATTCAGAAAGGAATTCTCAGCAGATCGCCAACTTCTCGAGTCACCATGGAAACAGAAAGGCACGCCTTATTTCCATGACGCAGAACATGAAGTTTTAATGACTGCAAATGAGCATTATTTCAACTTCACTCGTAATAGCGATAGGAGCTACATCGGTTTAGGATTGAGAGTATGCTTGACAGAAAGTATACTGAATCATTGCATGTATTTTTAAATTAATAAAACTTTAAAATTTTACCGTACATGTGAAAGCTTAATTCAACATTAATATTAGACCTCTCTTGCCTACATTAATGTTTAATGTTTAATAGGTCGACCGTTACGTTATTTGTTTGCACTGAACTTCATTATAAGTATTAACATTCATATTCTATTAATATTATGATAATAGGCTATAGGTTTACTATGCAATGTTATTTTACTGTATGTCATGTGAACTGAATATATTTCCTTTATTTTGAATACCATTTGATGTACCCAGTTTAACATTGGGGTTTCTAAAAACTTAGAATCATATCACCTTTAATTTCCCACAGTTGCTGATGGTGTCATTTTATTAATAGACCCTCTTTCAATTGTTGGATCTCCCACAGTTGTCATAATTTTCCATAGATTAATTGTAATGTTTTTCAGTAGGCCACACATGATTATTAATGTGCATTATAAGATGAAGATCTGCTGTAACAGAGGTGGACAATGATAGGAGTTACATGTCCATTGTGTTCTTTTCTTATTTGATGTGGCATTAAAACTTGCTTGTTGTCTTGTCCCATAAAAGGCAATGGATGGGCATTCTCATGTAGAGGAGGGTCCATCTGCCTCCAGCAACTTGGTACAGAATGAAATGATGTTGTTTTAACTGAAGATCATGTGTCTATACATTATAGATGTTCATGATCTCAGCATTAGGGAAAAGTAACTCAGCTCTTCCTTGTTAATAGGAAGCTGTAAAAGGTCCCTACTGAAAGGCAGATTAAAAAATTTAGAGACGGACCATGTACAGCTTCTGATGGAGTAGAGGAGGCTGAGCATCAGAAAGATACATCTTTTCATTGAATCACCTGACCACCAGCTAAATGAAGGCACTCTGGGTGACTCTTAAATGACAGCATGTCTCATTTATATGTTTAGATAATAAAGAGAGTACAATGAACAAGTCTGGAAATGTGTGCATTTATATGTACAGTACATGAATTAAAATGATAAGAAATAAAATCTCTAACCTCTATGCTATATCTGTGGTCCATGAAATTATGACATATTATGTAGTTAGTGAGGAAGAATAACGAGTGATTAATTGCTTAAGTTTTTAATTGGCAGACATAACCTACATATTGATACTATGGAATGTAATTTTATAAATAACATTAATATTCATTGACTGAAGGAAACTGTAAATAGAATGTGGGTGCTATAATAATTTTATTCTATGAAATGTATAGAATAAATACTATTTATTAGATGGGCTACATATAAATACATAAAGCCCTGTCTTTGCAGTGAAGAGTGTGAAGGCCTTTCCAATGTGTTCTGCATTAAAAAAGATGACAGTATTTAAAACTTCCCATTAAAATTTAAAGCACAATGTACACAATTTGTTAACTTGAATGCAAATCTGCAATGTGTGAGACTGGAAATGCTGGAGTAAAGAAGATTTGTGAGGTAAAGATTGCAGTTTACCGTAATATTGCTTTAAAAGTATAACATTGTGCATAATCTGAACTTCCACGCCCACAGCCTCTGAAACTTACTGACATCTATTTGAAATAAACTAACTCTGGAACATAACCTACTCCGGAGCAGGTTATGTTCAGAGAGTAAGTTGCTATGGCTACTAACATACCCTGAAAGTTTTTGGAACAGAAAGCTGAGGTTATCCGTTTCCTCTGAGTAAACTTACTAAACGTAAGTTCCTTAATTTGCTTTCTGGAATACCCCTCTGTATCAGTATACACTGAAAATAGTCTCTGAATGGTGATGATATGCAGTGCCTGAATTTGTCTAAAAGATTTGTTAAGCCTTTCTAATGTAAATTGTCACAAATGAATTTGACGTAACTAATTAGTGTGTAAATCATTCATAAAACTATTCTAGCATAAATAATCACATTGAATTGACTGACATACGGAATTTCTGTTAATTGCTCGTAAAACCATTCTTTCTTTTTTTTTTTTTTTTTTATTTGGCATACCCAATTCCCAGTGCACTCTAAGTCCTCTTGGTGGTGTAGTGACTTGCCTCAATCTGGGTGGCAGATGATGAATCTCAGTTGCCTCCGCGTCTGAGACTGTCAATCTGCGCATCTTATCACATGGCTTGTTGAGCGCGTTACTGTGGAGATGTAGTGTGTGTGGAGGCTCACGCTACTCTCCACGGCATCCACGCACAACTCACCATGCGCTGTGACCATGAGGAGGTTAACCCAACGTGACTCTACCCACCCTAGCAACTAGGCCAATTGGTTGCTTAGGAAGCCTGACTGGAGTCACTCAGCATGCCCTGGATTTGAACTCGCGACTCAAGGTGTGGTAGTCAGCGTCTTTACTTGCTGAGCTACCCAGGTCCCCCCATAAAACCATTGTTACAGAAACTGACGCATTGAATTGACTGTCAACATAATTTCTGTGCAAATCGTTCTTAAAAACGTTCTTACATACAGTGCATCCGGAAAGTATTCACAGCGCTTCACTTTTTCCACATTTTGTTATGTTACAGCCTTATTCCAAAATGGATTAAATTCATTATTTTCCTCAAAATTCTACAAACAATAATGACAACGTGAAAGAAGTTTGTTTGAAATCTTTGCAAATTTATTACAAATAAAAAACGAAAAAAATCACATGTACATAAGTATTCACAGCCTTTGCTCAATACTTTGTTGAAGCACCTTTGGCACCAATTACAGCCTCAAGTCTTTTTGAGTATGATGCTACAAGCTTGGCACACCTATTTTTGGGCAGTTTCTCCCATTCTTCTTTGCAGATCCTCTCAAGCTCCATCAGGTTGGATGGGGAGCATCGGTGCACAGTCATTTTCAGATCTCTCCAGAGATGTTCAATCGGGTTCAAGTCTGGGCTCTGGCTGGGCCACTCAAGGACATTCACAGAGTTGTCCCGTAGCCACTCCTTTATTATCTTGGCTGTGTGCTTAGGGTCGTTGTCCTGTTGGAAGATGAACCTTCGCCCCAGTCTGAGGTCCAGAGCGCTCTGGAGCAGGTTTTCATCAAGGATGTCTCTGTACATTGCTGCATTCATCTTTCCCTCGATCCTGACTAGTGTCCTAGTTCCTGCCACTGAAAAACATCCCCACAGCATGATGCTGCCACCATCATGCTTCACTGTAGGGATGGTATTGGCCAGGTGATGAGCGGTGCCTGGTTTCCTCCAGACATGACACTTGCCATTCAGGCCAAAGAGTTCAATCTTTGTTTCTCATGGTCTGAGAGTCCTTCAGGTGTCTTCTGGCAAACTCCAGGCGGGCTGTCATGTGCCTTTTACTGAGGAGTGGCTTCCGTCTGGCCACTCTACCATACAGGCCTGATTGGTGGAGTGCTGCAGAGATGGTTGTTCTTCTGGAAGGTTCTCCTCTCTCCATAGAGAAATGCTGGAGCTCTGTCAGAGTGACCATCGGGTTCTTGGTCACCTCCCTGACTAAGGCCCTTCTCCCCCGATCGCTCAGTTTGGCCGGGCGGCCAGCTCTAGGAAGAGTCCTGGTGGTTCCAAACTTCTTCCATTTACGGATGATGGAGGCCACTGTGCTCATTGGGACCTTCAATGCTGCAGAAATTTTTCTGTACCCTTCCCCAGATCTGTGCCTCGATACAATCCTGTCTCGGAGGTCTACAGACAATTCCTTGGACCTCATGGCTTGGTTTGTGCTCTGACATGTACTGTTAACTGTGGGACCTTATATAGACAGGTGTGTGCCTTTCCAAATCATGTCCAATCAACTGAATTTACCACAGGTGGACTCCAATCAAGTTGTAGAAACATCTCAAGGATGATCAGTGGAAACAGGATGCACCTGAGCTCAATTCTGAGTGTCATGGCAAAGGCTGTGAATACTTATGTACATGTGATTTTTCATTTTTTTATTTGTAATAAATTTGCAAAGATTTCAAACAAACTCCTTTCACGTTGTCATTATGGGGTATTGTTTGTAGAATTTTGAGGAAAATAATGAATTTAATCCATTTTGGAATAAGGCTGTAACATAACAAAATGTGGAAAAAGTGAAGTGCTGTGAACACTTTCCGGATGCACTGTAAATTGACGCATTGAATTGACTGTTGACGTAAAACACTGTTGTGTAAATTGCTTATAAAACCATTCGTACATAAATTGATGCATTGAATTGACTGTTGACGTAATGAATTTCTGTGTAAATCGTTCTTAAAAATTTTCTTATATAAATTGATGAATTTAATTGACTGTAGACGTAATGAATTTCTGTGTAAATCGTTCTTTAAAATGTTCTTATATAAATTGACGCATTGAATTGACTGTTGACGTATTGAATTTCTGTGTAAATCATTCATAAAACCATTCTTACATAAATTGACGCATTGAATTGACTGTCGACGTAATTAATTTCTGTATAAATCGTTCTTCTTTTTCTTTTTCTTTTTTCTTTTTTTTTTTCCCAATTTGGCATGCTCAATTCCCAATGTGCTCTAAGTCCTCTTGGTGGTGTAGTGACTCGCCTCAATCCGGGTGGTGGAGGACAAATCTCAGTTGCCTCCGTGTCTGAGACCGTCAATCCGCGCATCTTATCACGTGACTTGTTGAGCATGTTACTGCGGAGACCTAGCGCGTGTGGAGGCTTCACGCTATTCTCCGCGGTGTCCACGCACAACTCACCACATGCCCCACCGAGAGCGAGAACCACATTATGGAAACCATTTGGAAACACAATTTTCGCTTGTGTATGTAACAGGTTTTTATTTTTGTAAATTGTTCGTAAAACCATTCTTACGTAAATTGTCGCATTGATTTACTGTGTACATAACATTTTTGTAAATAGTTTATACAATAATTTATTATATAAATTATTGACTTGAATTGACTGTGTATGTAACAAATTTCTGAGCAAATCGTTAAAAGATTGAATGTAGCCCTCCTTCTTTCTAACCTCTGTTATAACTCCCTTGTTTTACTCTTGAAGGTTGATGTGCATTTGGGTAGACCATGTTATCCTAAAACCACTGTGTGTCTTGTAGTTTTGTGGCCTTTTTCAACACACCGAATGAAGTGTAGACGATGCATCTTAATGATCTGAGACTGATTCCTCATGATTGCCTGATGTTATTCTGATGTCACGCTGCCGGTGAAGAGATGCTCTTCTGGGATGCTCGGATTGTGTCAGCTTGTGTTTGTGTCTTTTGCGCCACCTCATATTTTAAGAACCTCTGTGAACTTCTGTACACTGACAGTGGTGTTTTTGTTTGTGTGTGAGTGACAGATGTCAAGGCCTGGCTTGGAAAGCTGTCATGTAAAAGAATAGTGTTGCAGCAGTACAGATCACAGCTGAGCTTAGCTTTGTGTGTGTCCCTCTCTCTCCTGCTCCACCCTTCCACTCATTCATTTGGATTACTATTTGTGTGCACACCAAACCAGCTGAAACTGCAGAACTGAACCTGCCAATCAGACTCAAAGCGCATTGCATCACTCACAATGAGTCATTTGCGGGCTTGTGTGGCAGTGATGTCATATCCTGCAAATCTATGTCATGCCTTATGGGAAAATATGTAATTGTGTTAACATAATTATAAAAGCACAAATTCAATGCTAGAAAACATGTTAAAGGGATAGTTCTGTAAAAGAAAGAAAAAAAAAAGAAAGAAAATCATATGGTTTCTGAGTGACATGAGGGTGAGTAAATGATGACATAATTTTTAATTTCGGGTGAACATCCATAGTAATTTATGCTTTGTAAACACTTGTTTTTGGCCTCAGAGATAATTGCAATGCAACGGTACAATGTTATTAAATACTGAGTGTGTCTTTTTCATACATCATAACCCAAAGGCTAGATGCAGAGTGTGTGTGTGTGTGTGTGTGTGTGTGTGTATACATATGATGAGATTGCCTATGACTGGCTCCTTATTATAATTGCCATGATGAACTGGATCAGTCGTAGTGACCGGACACTGCATAGATTGCAAAGAGAGCATGTGACAAGTGAATCAGGTTTGTCTCTCTACTACATACCATAAAAACCAGTATGACATTGTCAGTGCCGAGTTTGTTTACGTGTCATAACATATTGTTTACGGCAATAATAAACATACACCCACACAAACACACACACTCTTCATCACACAGCTTACCCCTCCTGACCATTTTGTGTGAGGACAACCCAGTAGGGCAACCCAACACTTTTGTGTTTCTGTATTGGCACATCAGCAGTGATGGACAACACTTTATATAATTTTATTGTTAATAACAATACCAAACATTATTACAGTCATAAAATGGATAGATCAGACTCTTAGATCTGATAGGATGAGCTGAGTTCAAATCTGTAAAATAGCTGCATTAAGCCAATACACATTTGATTCGGTTAGATTATATATTAATGTGTCACGTACAGTTAGGCTAATAAACTTTATTTCCGTGTTGTTTACCATGATTATTATTATTATTATTTTTATTTCTAATTATTTATTGAACATTGTTTGTCTGGAGTTTATATAAAGTGTCTGCTTTAATTTAATAATAATAATAATAACAATAATAACAATTAAAAATCACAAACTTGGGAACACAAGGTTTAAACTGATCCCAGTTGTGGTGGGAGTGCTAGGAAATATGAAGATTGAGTTCAGAAATTATACCAATCAGCTCCCAGGAAACATTTACCCAGAATAGATTAAAAAAATAGCACTCTTACAGTAAGTACTGCCCACATACTGCGAAAGGTCATGTCCATTGGACAATAAAATGCAACCTGAGTTTGATAAAGGAATAATAATAATTATTATTATTATAATTATAAATTTGATTTGTATAGCAATTTTCATACATCAAGTGTAGCTCAAAGTGCTTCACATATCAGAAAAAACGTGACTGCTTTAGAACATATGCAAATAAAAAAAAAAGTATTAACAATAAAGAAAAAATAAAGAAAAGTTAAAATTTGAAATAAAAACTAAATGAAAAAAATATATTAAATTTAAAATAAAATAATAATAATAATAATAAACAATAATATTATGAAGTAAAACATTAGGAAACAGGAAATTATGACAGAAGTTTAATTTTTGGGTTGCTAAACCTTTAAGGATTGTATATATTTACACAGAACAGCATCATTATAAAATTATATATTCTCCAGAAAGTTCACTTTAGGAAGTCAGTTTATAATTTGTAGAGTTCACCTCACCATAAATCATGTTATGACTCTGTACTGTACTGTTTGGACCCCAGAGTTCAACTTGAAGCTCGACCAACTTGAAGGCTGGTCATGTCATCACAGAATGACAATAATACATAAAAGGAAGCATGTCCCAAAGTTCCAAATGATCTCACCCATGTACCTTTACAGGCTGTGTCACCCAGACATACCACCCAGAGGGACCCTCATTGGACAGTATGGATCTAGGAGACATGCAATGAATTGTTCCACTTTTAGGGCTTGTCAACTTTTGTCTCCTGGGAGTATTTTGCAGGAAGCCCCATTCATGCCATAAACCATCCATAGAAAACCCCTGTGGAGACTGTAGGCTAACATGCTTTTGCGTCAAAATAATTTACTGTACATAAATATTGTGAATCATCGCAACTGAAATGTTTACTAAAGTTATGAAAGACCAGTGCTCTTAAAAGGAAAATTCAAAAAAGGCTCACCCTCAGGTTGTTCCAAACTGTTTGACTTTCTTTCTTCCGTTTAAAGGGATAGTTTACCCAAAAATAAAAATTCTCTCATCATTTACTCGCCCTCATGCCATCCCAGATGTGTATGACTTTCTTTCTTCAGTAGAACACAAACAAAGATTTTAAGAAGAATATCTCAGTTCTGTAGGTCTATACAATGCAAGTGGATGGTGATCAACGCTTTAAAGCTCCAAAAAGCATTGACAGTCGTTGTAAAATTAATCCATACAACTGCAGAATGAGTCGTATAGATTAAATTAATGTCTTCTAAAGCGTTACGATTGCTTTGGGTGAGAAACAGATACATTTTTAAGTCCTTTTCACTATAATTGTTTACATCCGGTCGCTGTAAACTCTGTTCACCCTGCCTGCTGCATGACGTAAGCGCGCTGGCATGTTCAAATGAAAGCAAAACTAATGAAATTTGTGAACAGCGTTCTCTTGTAAACAAATCGAGCTTCCGGTTGTATCACATCAGTTCTCACGTGAACATGCCAACGCCCTTACAAAACGCGAGAGGCAGCGTCAACCGAGTCACCTTGTGGACGTGCATCGGAGAGTGACCGGACGTTAACAACTACTGTGAAAAGGACTTAAATATTGATATGTTTCACATTACATTTACGCATTTGGCAGATGCTTTTATCCAAAGTGAGTTACAGTGCATTTATTACAGGGACAATCCCCCTGGAGCAACCTGGAGTAAAGTGCCTTGCTCAAGGACACCATGCTGGTGGCTGTGGGGATTGAACCAGCAACCGTCTGCTGACCAGTTCTGTGCTTTAGCCACTACGCCACCACCACTCCTACAAAGATTGTTTTGCTTTAGAAGACATTCATTTAACCACTGGAGTCTTATGAATTACTTTTATGCTGCCTTTATGGGCTTTTTAGAGCTTCAAAGTTCTGGAAACCATTCACTTGTAATGTATTGACCTACAGAGCTGAGATATTCTTCTAAAAATCTTTGTTTGTGTTCACCAGAAGAAATTAAGTCATACACATCTGGGATGGCATGAGGGTAAGTAAATGATGAGAGAATTTTCATTTCTGGGTGAACTGTCCCTTTAACAAAAGGACTGAGGACTCAGTCACCATTCACTTTCATTGTCTAGAAAAAAGATGCAATAAAATTGAATGGTTACTGAGGCTTTAAATTATGCTTTCGTGTCAAAAATTGTGGTTAATGGAAACAAAACATACTGAAGAACTCCAGCATACTGAACAGTGCTTGATAATCAGGTGGAGGTAATGAAAGTATTGAAAATGACAGATGGAGATGTTATAGACAGTACGAGAGAAAGGGGGTGTTTGAGGATGCTAATATATGCAAAACAATTGCACACACTAATCTACATGCACTCACACACTTCTTTCAATAAAACACTTTTCACTTGTAGTCTTGCCGTAAACCTGCTCCCCTATTAAGCAGTTCTGAACTGAAAACATATCGTACACCCCAAGTTTGTACATCCTGTGGCAAGCTGCTCAAGCATCGGTGACAAAAGCAATGCAATTCTGCTCCCTCTCCATCCAAGTTCTGTGGAGAAAAAACTAAGAAAGCAATTTAGTTTTCAATTTCCTGCAGGCCCAAAGAGAAGCAGTTATAGTGCTCTGGTCCCTTTGGAAATGGAGAGAGGTTGGTAGAACTGGGCCGCAGTCTCCCTGCACAAAAATAGTTCACATCAACATTAACGCTCAAAAAAATCACACAGAAGCGCTCAAACGATTTGACTTGAAGGTGCAATGAAAGTGAATGGTGACTGACTAACAACTTTTGTTTTCCACGAAACAAAGAACATCATACGTATTTGCAACAACATGAACAATATTACATTTCTTTTTCGGCTGAACTATCCCTTTAATGCCGATCTCTCCATCTTGTGATTTCTCGCTATTTCTCTCTCTCTCTCTGCTAGTTTTTTTCTCTTCCACACATCACCACCCCCTAGCTCATGTCATTCAGATCTATGAACGTCCATTAGCAGCCATCTGTTACCACCTGCAGCAAAAGCCATTACACCTCTTTCTCTCTTTCCCACCCTTGCTCTCTGTTTCTCTCAAACACACACATGCATATACACACAAACGCTACACGTATCTGCTCGTTGCCATACTAAACTCGCTCTCCTGCGCGGCTTATTAGACAGATGAACACCTTTATGATGTTGGCGCTCCAGGTTAGAACATCCGCCAATCAACACGACGATTTCACTCACCAGCCCTCCATAAAAATCACAAACCTCATAAACTACACTAGACTCACAAATGTTATCTAGTCCGCTGATAAAACTAGACTAAATTAACTACAATAACATATAAACGGGTGGTTTTTGTATGCCGGCAACAATGGCAAGGTCATGGGTTCAGTTCTTAGGCAACACATCATACTGGATACATATATCCACTTTTAACTTCGGGCACTTTTAGCACTGTGGACTTCTAGAAAGTAAAGTCTCGATAAAACATTTTCACATTTCGTTTATTTAATTTGTTTACTAATAATGTCCAACACTGTATTTGACATACATCACAGAATATTTGTCATTGGATGTTAGAAAATTCCCACCACAGTGTCATTTCCAGCACATCTTAAATTCTGTATTGTGTTTTATAGAATTCCGGGGTGGAAATGATGCTGATGGAAATGACATTTTTAACGTTTTTGAAATAAAATGGCCAACTCTTTTATCTTGATTAGGCTACTTTCATAGTTAACATTTTATGTTCTCTAAATACACACAATTAAATAGTGTTTTAACACTTTTTGTGTAATTTGGCAAAATGTTTTTTTTTTCTTTTTTTTTTTTTTATTGCTATAAATAATTGTCACACAGTAAAAACTAAAATGGTTTATGTTTATTTCACTCTTTGTTTAGATTACCATAGTTTTAAACAGAGAGAAAATCCATAGTGGATTTTCATAGTTTAATAGTAAATGTCTAAAGTTGCAAGGCTAAAATAATAAAAATCTACACATAAAAGGCATTTAAAAATTACCAAAATCAATTGTCATTGTACGTGGAGTTATGTTTCAACTAAAAGTTCAAATCTGTTTTTATAATTATATAAAAGTTATAATTTTTTATAATTATATAAAAGTTTTAATAATAATAATAATAATAACAATAATAATAATAATGATAGATATATAGATAAGAAATAATAACAGTTAGGGTTAGGGGTTAGGGTTAGGGTGGCACTCCTAAGAACATGTAATATTAAATTTTTATTCTTTCACGTTTTTATGTAAATGTAGAAAAACCGCCATAAACGGACATCACAGTTGTAAAAGTGATACTTACCTATAGGCTACATGATGAGGGAAACCATCCAAAACACTTTGAAAATAGCAGACTTTGACTTCTGAGATATCGGAAATTATATATACTGCATATTGGAAATTATTTATTGTTAGAACAGTAAAAAAGCTTTTGTACCTCTTTATACATTTTTTAAGCATTCATAAGTGTAACAGTGATCTGATGACAAAATAAGCTAAGTGGCAAAGTATTGGTATCGGTATCATTATTTGCCTATAGGTTTTTGTAAAAATTGGTTTCATATGCCAAAAATGTTTATATTGGTGCATCCCTAATGTATATATTTATTATTCTGCTCCACATAGCTGTGTATTACACATTAAATATGTTATGATTGACTGTTGTTGTGTTACTTTGCAAAGCATATTTGCTTTCAGTGTGGACAGACACACTACTTGTCATTAGAAACATGTTGTACTCTGTCTCACCTGATTAGAACAAAGTGTAAATAAAGGGCATTTTACATCTTGAGGGAGCTTATATAGCAAGTTAAGATCACCTGTCAAAAGCAGACTAGACAGTGTCCTTTATTAAAGTTAGATTAAAGCCCTGAACATCACACCAAAATAGAGCACAACATAATGGACTGCAAAAATAGAATCTAACAGCGCAGAATCATTAAAACTGTCTGACTGACCGACAAAGAAAAAAGCTAAATGGGTGGCAACAAGTGGCATCAATTTAAGACTATCCTAAACTGCTGAATCTATCTGTGTCTGTCTTTTACTAATAAACTATTTACTTTTATTCGTATAGCACAACCAATTTGAACAGGCCTTTTTTATTGAACATATACACTTCCCACCTTTTCAAACAGCAGTTGCCGTGCCTGACACAATCGATAATTGCATTGACTGCTTGGGGCTATGAATGTATGGAGTTATATATGTGCCAAAATTCTGCACGCACAAAATGATATTTTGAGCGTGCAAGTTGATATTTTGAGCGCAAAAAATCATTTTGCACGCGCAAGATGATATTTTGACCACACAAAAAGTTATTTTGTACGTGCTTGAACTCAGTTTTGTAAAGCAATGTATCTTCTTACAAAGATTAATAAATGTTTTTGCTTTTTCAACCGTATTCCGACCAGCCCTGCCTCCTACGTCAGGATTGGCAATTAGAAGCTGCTTACAAGCACTCTGCGATTGGACAGTTGAGGTAGCTACAGCAACCATGAACCATCTCAGTGTAAATGTAGCAGAAGAGCCAAAAGGCACAATGCTCCAAGTTCAGTACACACTTTATATATTGTATGCAGTTATCATTACAAAAAATATTTACCCTATGGATTATAGACATACCGGGAATACTGTAAGGCTTAACTTACTGTAATGTACATTTTTCCAAATATAGTAGCCTGGGATCATGCAGTGCTGAGGATTTTTTCTATTTTTTTTTTATTTATTTTTTTACTTTTTGAAGTCTCAAACAATTGAGGTTCAATATACTATACATTTAATTTACCCCAAACTATGACGTGAGACATAATTAGCCTCTTTTCCTTTTCTTCCATTTCTTCTCCTTAATCAATTTTTGCCAGAAGGGTTGTGGTAGAATGCATAAACTTCATAAAAACAGCACACTGAACATTTCAAGATACCCCACAGCTTTGAAATGCAAACATAAACAGCTTTTCTAATTTATTATCAAAAATAGAATGTTAATTTAGGCAATATTTATAATATTCATATTATTTATAATATACAGGGCTGTCAAACAAATAGGAGAGGACACACTAAAGAAGGTGGACAAAATAACATGTTTATTAAAGAAAATAATATTTCATATAATAATAACAAAAAGAAGAAGGTTCAGTTGTTGCAGATTCATGGTAGACTGTAATCTGCCCATTATTTATACTAAAGTAATATTCAAAGCCGTGCTGGTCCATAATGGTAACAAGTACCCGTCTCTTCCCCTGGCTCACTTGGTGCACCTCAAAGAGGATTACAACAGCGTCAAGACCTTGCTGGACGCCTTGAAGTATGATGAGTATGGCTGGGAGGTCATAGGAGACTCCAAGACGGTTTTACCAAGTTTCCCTGCTATCTTTGCCTTTGGGACAGCAGGGACACCAAGGCGCACTACCACAGGCGGGACTGGCCACAGCGGACCGAGTTCTCTGTGGGGAGGAACAACGTCAAGTGGGAGCCACTGGTGGACCCCCGGAAGGTGCTGATGCCACCACTGCACATCAAATTGGGCCTTATGAATCAACTGGTCAGAGCTCTAGATAAGGAGTCGGCAGCCTTCAAGTACCTTCAAGACTTCTTCCCTAAGCTGTCTGAGGCAAAGGTCAAAGCCGGTGTCTTCGTCGGACCACAGATAAAGAAGGATTTTGGATTCATATGTTGTTTTTTTCTGACTTTATGTGAATGAAAAGACACAGATTCACCCGTTTTCTCATTGGAAATAGGTACATTTCAAAATATCACTGTCCTGGTTACAAAAGCAAAGTTTGTGGGGAATAATAGCCATTTTCTACACTTTTGAGGCATAAGCAATTAGAAATAACACTTACTACCCAGGAACAAAAATTGTGTTACATAGTGTTATAGTAATATAATTTCAGATGAAAGTGCTAGCTAACGTGGCCAAGCTAGTAGCTATGTAAGTGTAACTTGGTAACCTAGATAACCAAATCCTAGCCAAGAGAACCATACTAAGAGAGCTAGCCAGATAGTTAGCTAGTTAGTAAGCCTATTGGCAGTGTACAGACTAAAAATATATTTCAGAAAGGTTAAATAAAAATAGTTGTCAACAAAAGAGCTGCTTTCATGTGGTCATAATGTGTTACGCATTTCCTTTCTTGAAAACAAACTCTCCCCTTCTCCTCTTCTTCTTGTTTTATTAGCAGTATGATCTGTGGTCTAGCCAGCCAATCAAAATTTACCACCTCATCTCTAATTTGCTGAAATTCTGGGACATTATAATGCTGTAAACTTGTTGAGCAAACAAGCTGTCAAAGCTATGAGTGCATGCAGAGTGGGTAGGAGAGCGAGTGAGATCTTGCACATGCAGTGAAAAAAACAGTGGAGTTAAATAAACTTTATTCAAGTGCAAAATAGGTTTTTGTTTGCTCAAAGTGAATTCATCTTTGCAAGAAGATACATTGCTTTACAAAAATACCTTTTGTGCACTCATAATATCATCTTGCACATGCAGAATATTTTTGCGTGCTCAAAATACAATCTTGCACTCTCAAAATATAATTTTGCGCATGCAGAATTGTGGCACACACATAACTCCATATGTAAGTACGTCTTAGGAAGCGACACTATTGATTTGTTGCCTTAATTGTGGCGAGGCGCTCTTGAGAGGCCCAAAATTGCTCCTGTGTTCGAAATGGAAAATATGATTGGTCAGCAAATATCCAATCGCATCTAAAAGGAACATTCTGATTGGTGGATCAGTTTAGCCGGACTGTCTGTCTTGCCTGCGCCATCAGTTGCGATTCATGCGCATTTAGAGAGAATCTCTGTACACTTAAAAAAAAAAAAAAACACACACACACACACACACACACACACACACACAAAAAAACACAATTCACTCAACAGTGCTGCGGCATCACGTTAGTAGAATGAAAAAGCTCCTGGTCAAAAGTCTACTCATTGTTCTGGTGGCCATTCGTATCATTACTTATTTTAGGTGGGCATACGCAAAATCCAAAGAAAGATAGGTGGGCATATGGCGTATGCCTGCGTATGCCCTAGACTACACTACTGGGCTATCTCCTTAAACACTAACCATATTTGAAGTACATAAACATTGTTTTTGCCCTTCGTTGTTTGTGGATGTGTTTGGAGTAAATTCACAACTCTATTCAACTTGTTGATTTCCCACCTGCAGGGTACAATTGAACAAGATCGTTTTGTGTGAAAAGGTTCTTTTGAAAATGTTCCTTTTTACAATCTAATATGAGCTGTTTCTCTGCTGAATAGCAAGTAAAGAATGAAGAGTGTGGAGCACAAGAACGTGAAAGAGAGACTTTCACAGAGAGATAAACAGGCGGACGCACGTGAGAGAAAGAGATTTGCATATCTATACATTTGTGCGTATGCAAGAAGGACATATAGACGTATAATCTGAGCTAAAATGAGGCTGGGATAAAAGAACAGTCTCTTCAATTTGTCGTACTGTTGTCGACTTTTCAACAGAGAAAATACACCTTTTGTCAGAGATGTGGCCTTCGGTATACATTATGTGCAGACGACTTAATAGCAGAAGATGACACTTTTTTTTAGAGAATGTATATTAAATGTCTTATTTAGATAAATAATCTAAAAATAAAAAATAAAAAAAAAGATTTTTTAAAACTGTTGGTAATGAGAATACAGTTAAAAAAAATTAAAGTGGTGATATAGTTATGGTTAGGTGAAATTAAAAAAATATTATTTAACAAGACATGCATGATTGAAGAAATTTCTACAATGATGGGTACATTTTATTAAGTGTTTTCTGCTTGCATGAATCTTTGCCATAATATGACATAATAATTAATGACATAATATGTATGACACACATATGTTCTATTATAATACACCTACAAAATTTCATTCTGAAAAAAGCAAATAAAAAATTGCTAAAAAAAAATAAAAAATGGCCCTAAATCAGCACTGCTGCGATTACATATGGCACGAGGCCTGCGGCCGAATCATAGCAGTGCTGATGTAGGGCCATATCGCACTCTTGCTCGTGTGATATTGCTTAAATATAACTTTACGCTAGATAAGGTTAGTAAGCGAATATCACACTAGATTCATGTTAACACATACAGTATAATGTTTACCTCTTTGAAACTGTGTGTATTTTAACGTTAATGGACTGGCCCCATTCACTTCCATTACTGTAACCATTACTGTTTCAAAATTTTTGTGAAAAAATCATTAGGCATTATGCAACAAATGTTATTGATTGAGCTTAACTTGTATTAAACCCAGAACATTCCTTTAAACCTAGATAAAACCATACAGAAAAGGCCAGGAATATCACCTTTTGTCTCCTTTTCTCTCTTTTTCCCAACTGTGGAGACTAGTGGGAGGAGATGGTTAGGCTACTGTAGTTCCCAGACAGCCGTTGGTCATAAAGGGTCTGACTGTTACACACATGCACACATACAGACAGCTTTCATGTCACTGTATAAAGTTGTTTGATGAGCAAACAGCAGCTCCACGGGGTCGGACACAGTCTTTTATTTCCATTTGAGCTTGTGAAACTTTTACGGCTCAAGCAGAGGTTATGCTGAGTGGCTACAACAAGAGGAATAAAGCATGCTTTGGTGTCAACAAAATAAAACCAACAAAAGAGAACATTGATGAGTGTTTCTACAACTGTTGGCACTTTTAGGTCCCGGAGGTTGGTTTTTATTAAAGCAAGCAGATTTCCACTCTTCTTTTTATTATATGAAAGAATAAAACAACTGAAACGTTTTACAGTGCCTTCATACAGTTACATCAATTATTTTTGCTACTGTTCAAATGCCTTTAATTTATAGGTTTAGTTTTTAATCCTCATCCTATACCAAGACTTTCAGATCTCATCCTATACCAAGACAGATATCATGTCATTTCCACCACGACCAACAGTTTTGCTACTAATAAAGTTATAAATTTATTTTTTAAGTTGACTTGTTTTCTAAGGTGACAACAGTGCCTGTAAAGAGCATGCTTGAGATGAAATATAAAATATGTGTGGGTGTTTCTTTAACTTTGGGCCCTTTCAGCCCTCTGAATTCTCACCACAGTGTCATTTCCAGCACATTTCAAATTTCTGAAATAAAATGGCTTTTCTTTGTTTTGCTAAGGCAAATTTCAAAACTAACATTTTATGTATCCTAAATACACACAATTAAATTATGTTTTCACACTTTTTGCATAATTTGGCAAAATTACAGCTTGATTGGAAATGACGCCCAATAAAAATATTCTGCTCACACGTGATATTTACCTTGGTTTTTCTTTCTTTCACGTATTTCATCTCAAGTATGCTCTTCTGACTGACACTTTTGTACACTTGGTTAACAAGTACATTAACTTTTAAAAACTTTTTAAAAGCAGAACTGCTTGGTGTCGTGGAAATTATGCCACAACTGTGGGAGAGTCATAATTTCAAAAAAAAATGTTTGCTCATAATAAATATTAAAATGGTTTATAATTATTTCATTCTTTGTTCAGATGATTAAAGTTTTAAATGTAATAATTTACATTTTTATAATGGATTTTCATACAGTAGTTTAATATTGAAAGTCTGTGTCTGGGCAGGGTTATTATAATTTGGAAAATTTCACTAGTTTTTTTTTGGGGGGGGGGATTTTTCCCCTTTTTCCTCCCAATTTGGAATGCCCAATTCCCAATGTGCTTTTAAGTCCTCGTGGTCGCGTAGTGAGTCGCCTCAATCTGGGTGGCGGAGGACGAATCTCAGTTGCCTCCGCATCTGAGACCGTTATCACATGGCTTGTTGAGTGCGTTGCCACGGAGACATAGAGCGTGTGGAGGCTTCACGCCATCCACCGCGGCATCCACGCTCAACTCACCATGCGCCCCACCGAGAACGAACCACATTATAGCAACCATGAGGAGGTTACCCCATGTGACCTACCCTAGCAACTGGGCCAATTTGGTTGCTTAGGAGACCTGGCTAATTTCACTAGTTTTTATTTTTATTTTGTTTTGTGTTTTGGTTTTTAATTTCAGTTTCCTTTAAGTTAGTGTAAATGGGGGGTCTGGGTAGCTCAGTGGTAAAATACGCTGGCTACCACCCTTGGAGTTTGCTAGCTCGCTAGTTCAAATCCCAGGGTGTGCTGAGTGACTCCAGCCAGGTCTCCTAAGCAACCAGATTGGCCCAGTTGCTAGGGAGGGTAGAGTTACACAGGGTAACCTCCTTGTGGTTGCTATAATGTGGTTCATTCTCAGTGGGGCGCGTGGTGAGTTGAGCGTGGTTGCCGTGGTGGATGGTGTGAAGCCTCCACATGCATTATGTCTCCGTGGCAACACACTCAACAAGCCACATAATAAGATGCGCGGGTTGACAGTCTCAGATGCAGAGGCAACTGGGATTCATCCTCCGCCACCTGGACTGAGACAAATCACTACATGACCATGAGGACTTAAAAGCACATTGGGAATTGGGCATTCAAAAAGGGGGAAAATCCCCCCCCCCCCCAAACAAAGTTAGTGTAAATGGCCCATAAATACAGTGCATCCAGAAAGTATTCACAGCGCTTCACTTTTTCCACATTTTGTTATGCTACAGCCTTATTCCAAAATGGATTAAATTCATTATTTTCCTCAAAATTCTACAAACAATACCCCATAATGACAACGTGAAAGAAGTTTGTTTGAAATCTTTGCAAATTTATTAAAAATAAAAAACGAAAGAAATCACATGTACATTAGTATTCACAGCCTTTGCCATGACACTCAGAATTGAGCTCAGGTGCATCCTGTTTCCACTGATCATCCTTGAGATGTTTCTACAACTTGATTGGAGTCCAGCTGTGGTAAATTCAGTTGATTGGACATGATTTGGAAAGGCATACACCTGTCTATATAAGGTCCCACAGTTAACAGTACATGTCAGAGCACAAACCAAGCCATGAAGTCCAAGGAATTGTCTGTAGACCTCCGAGACAGGATTGTATCGAGGCACAGATCTGGGGAAGGGTACAGAAACATTTCTGCAGTATTGAAGGTCCCAGTGAGCACAGTGGCCTCCATCATTCGTAAATGGAAGAAGTTTGGAACCACCAGGACTCTTCCTAGAGCTGGCCGCCTGGCCATACTGAGCGATCGGGGGAGAAGGGCCTTAGTCAGGGAGGTGACCAAGAACCCGATGGTCACTCTGACAGAGCTCCAGCATTTCTCTGTGGAGAGAGGAGAACCTTCCAGAAGAACAACCATCTCTGCAGCACTCCACCAATCAGGCCACTCCTCTGTAAAAGGCACATGACAGCCCGCCTGGAGTTTGCCAAAAGGCACCTGAAGGACTCTCAGACCATGAGAAACAAAATTCTCTGGTCTGATGAAACAAAGATTGGACTCTTTGGCCTGAATGGCAAGCATCATGTCTGGAGGAAACCAGGCACCACTCATCATCTGGCCAATACCATCCCTACAGTGAAGCATGGTGGTGGCAGCATCATGCTGTGGGGATGTTTTTCAGCGGCAGGAACTGGGAGACTAGTCAGGATCGAAGGAAAGATGAATGCAGCAATGTACAGAGACCTCCTTGATGAAAACCTGCTCCAGAGCGCTCTGGACCTCAGACTGGGGCGAAGGTTCATCTTCCAACAGGACAACGACCCTAAGCACACAGCCAAGATAACAAAGGAGTGGCTCCGGGACAACTCTGTGAATGTCCTTGAGTGGCCCAGCCAGAGCCCAGACTTGAACCCGATTGAACATCTCTGGAGAGATCTGAAAATGTCTGTGCACCGACGCTCCCCATCCAACCTGATGGAGCTTGAGAGGTCCTGCAAAGAAGAATGGGAGAAACTGCCCAAAAATAGGTGTGCCAAGCTTGTAGTATCATACTCAAAAAGACTTGAGGCTGTAATTGGTGCCAAAGGTGCTTCAACAAAGTATTGAGCAAAGGCTGTGAATACTTATGTACATGTGATTTTTTTCGTTTTTTATTTGTAATAAATTTGCAAAGATTTCAAACAAACTTCTTTCACGTTGTCATTATGGGGTATTGTTTGTAAAATTGAGGAAAATAATGAATTTAATCCATTTTGGAATAAGGCTGTAACATAACAAAATGTGGAAAAAGTGAAGCGCTGTGAATACTTTCTGGATGCACTGTATATATATATATATTTGTTCTGTTAAAACACCACAAAATTTCTGTAACATTTACAATAAGGTTGTGTTTGTTAACATTAGTTAAAATAAACTTACAATGAACAACACTTATTAATCTTGTTTAATGTTAATTCCAACATATACTAGTACTTAACATTAAAAGTTATGTTATATGGTATGTCTTAACATTAGTTAATGCATTATGAACTAACATGAACTACAATAAACAATTGTAGATTTATAAATTACTAATTCACCACGTGCTGATTTGTTAAGATGATGTCCAGGGCCCCTTCCCCAGATTTAAGTGTCTCTAAACATCACGCATGCAGGCGAACTGTGGTTGGCTGTTTTTACATGTCAATCAGATGGCTGCTCGCCAGTTCTTTTTGATGGAATACACAGAGAAATCAGGCTTGAGAGATCATTTATATAAGATCATTGATTGAAAATAAAAAACTAGTCATTTGCTCTATGATTCTATTCAGTTTTCGTTCGTATTGTAGTGCACTTTTTTAGTTTGAGTTCAGTTTGAGTTTTTTTGAATACTCCCATTTTTGTTTTTATTTTAGTTAACGAAAATAACCTTAGGTGTGGGACAAGGCTGAAACAATAAAATCAATACATAAAAACATTTAAATAATGTACTAAAAATAAAAGACAGTGGCCTGGTAAAAAAGTTTCCAATTCAGTTTTAATGTTACCTTCATATAACAAAAAGAAAAAAGTTTAAATCTGTTAGTTTTAATAAAAAATCAACCCCTGGGACATAAAATTGCCAGAGTTTGAAGAAACACCAGTGTATATGTACGTACATGTAGAAATAATGGAAAATCCAGGTAAATATAATTTGTCATTTTTTTGTTGGCAAATTTCTCCTGCATAAATATCCTCCATTGGACATAGCAGACAAATTAAATAAGCTAGTGAGTTTGAAAAGTGTGTTTTAAGGAAGTCTAATTTTTAAAAGTCCACAGGGCCAAAATGCCCATCATTAAAGACACATCCTGATAATGAATCCAAAACCGCCAACAGCGAGTCAATCCAAGTAAGAAATGTTGTATTGGTTGGCACTAGAGCTAATAAATTAGCGTTAAAGAAATGAGGCTGACTAAATATTAAGTTTTGTACTCTCTTTTTAAATGGATCTTTTGAAAGTTGCCGTGATTAGCAGTCCACTGTTTCCACAGACTGAACTTAATTAGTTTAAGTGCTAACCTTTTCGACTCGTTCTGTCACCAGCATATCTCTGCCCTGCCTCGGTATGCAGCTTCGCATATAAAATGACTTGAGGTCTTCGCAAGAATTAGCCTAGGTCTCTATCCGGCAGGATGGCTAATCTACGCTTCACCTCTCGTTATCTCGCCAACTGGCCGTTTGCTTGCTTCAGCAGGGTCCGTTGAGGGAGAACGCTGCCTGTGCATGGCCTTCAGGCTCCAGGGACTTCTGCAGACTTATCATAAACGCCTCCCTTCTCCTCTTAACTACAAGATTTTCATCCCTTTCCTCCTCCAGTGCTCTTTCTGGTTCTGTTGACGTGGCTGTGAAATTTCTGATAGCGCTGAGAGCAGACAGCGTTTTAATGCTAGAAGGTCGTAGAGTGGGACGTCTGGAATTGCGGGTTAGTTTAGTGGCACAAATTGCTATAGACTTTAAAAGAGCAGTGTGCTTGTGTTTGTGCTTACACATGTCTTCACAAATGGTGCATGTGTGGGCCAGATTTAATACTTGATGAACTACTAGAGTGTTTTATAAGGTTATTCGTAGTTTGTGCAAAGGAATTATTTGTTTCTCATGTGCACTTGAAGTCAGTTTAGTTTCTGCAGGAAAGTCAACTAGAATCTGTGTTCAAATCCCATTTTACTTATATAATGTGACGCATTTCAGAGTAAAATTGAAAAAAAAAAAAATGGACGGGACTTGATTTTATTCCTCAGGAATTAATTGGACAGAGAAAAGTTGTGTTAAAAAATAAGAGGGCTGGATGATGTCCTCTGAAAAAGAAAGTAATTTCAAAGGCGGAGCATGTTATTACATTTTGATGAAAGATTCCAAAGACAAACATTTTTAATTTAGAATAATGTACACCAATGAATTGTTCATAGCAAAACCAGGAACATATTTCACTAAATTAAATAGTTATTTCTTCTTCATTGGCACTTTATCAGATTTTTTGGCTTTATTAAACTTTCTCATCTGTAGTACTATGTTACAGAGCCCCTTAAAGGACGGGGAGGGCATTTGTTTTCTGAAATAGTTTTGCATTCCCTCTCAATTATTTTGGGTTCCCTTGCAATAGATTTATCCATCCCTTATGAAAATTATCCATTGTTTTACTATAGTAACAATAGTTGTACTATGGTATTTGTAGTAAAAACATACTAACCACGAAATTGGCCATGGTTTTACCACAGCAACCATTGTTTAAACATGATATTTGTGGTAAAACTAGTAATAATACAGGAAAACCCAAACTACGATAATAAAGATAATTCAGCCAAGAAAAACATGGTTAGTTTTACTGCTGTAAAACCATGGTTAATTTGTGGTACACATAACATATAACAAATAAAATAAAAATTAAACCATGGTTCTTACCCAAAAATTGGTTACTACAGTCATGGTTACTGCAGTTTTACTATAGTAACACCATGGTAATTTACGTAAGGGTATGCTTTTTTGGAACCATGGTACTTGTACCACAAATGAACCATGGTGTTACTATAGTGAATGAATGATTATGATTTTTACTACCAGAGTTTTGGATTTCCTGTTTTATAACTATGCTTTATTTCAAATATAATGGTTAAAATATGGTAACTGTAGTAAAATCATGGTAAATTTTCATATGGGACGGATAAAGCTATTGAGGGGGAACCCAAAATAATGAATAAAATAAAATTTATTCCGAAGGAACACAAACTATTGCTAGGGAACACACCATTTATTTGCGAGAAAACACAAACTATTTTCAGGGAATGCAAAACGTATTACTAGGAATCAAAAACTATTGTGAGGGAACGCAAAACTTATCGTGAGGAAACACAAACTATTATGAGGGAACGCAAAACTTATTGCGAGTGAACGTGAACTATTTTGAGGGAATGCAAAACAAATTGCGATAACAAACTATTTACTGGGAACACAAAACGTATTGCGAGGGAACGCAAACTATTGCGAGGGAATGCAAAATTTATTGTGAGGAAACAGAAACTATTTTCAGGGAACGCAAAACTTATTGTGAGGGAACAAACTATTTTGAGGGATTGCAAAACGTATTGCGAGGGAAAGCGAACGATTGTGAGGGAACACAAAATGTATTGCGAGGAAACAAACTATTTTCAGGGAACACAAAACTTATTGCGAGGGAACCAGTGTTTCCTACAGAATTCAGCTCTTGCAGCGGGGGGAAATGCTCCACCAACCCCCCAAGCCCCCCCCCCCAGTCTCTTCTAACCAATCACTCACAACATCACTGTCAAAGAGCGTTCCATGCTCCTGCCTGCCGCTTGACAGCTTGTCATTTTTCGATGGTATCTCACTGGGTGAAGACTTGACTTTGTCATATTGATTGGCAGATTTATTTTGCATGTTGGGGGGAGGAGGTGTGTGTATGCTTGTAATAATTCAGTCACTTGTATGTTTACTAATTTCCTTCATGAGTTTAGCTGTCATGCTGCACTCTGCAAAAGATAATTTTCTTAATCCAGATTTGTCTCTTGTTTTCCAGAAAAAATATCTTAACATCTTTGAAACAACATAATTTACTCAAGAAGTAAAATTGTGTAAGACTTGCTGTTGACCATAACTTGTTATGTAAATCTAACAATATTTAGTGAGGTATATCTAGTAATATTTTGTCATCATTTACTTACCTTCGTATCGTTCCAAACCAAGATGACTTTCTTTCTTCAGTGGAAAGCAAGAGTGAAAGGTTTAAAGAATGCTGACGCTACTCTTTTTGGTTTATTTTTCCATATAATGAAAGTGAATAGTGACTGAGACTGAAGCATTTTGCCTAATACCTTCCTTTTGTGTTCCATGGAAGACAAAGTCATACAGGTTTGGAACTCAAGAGGTTGAGTGAATGATGACAGAATGTAATTTTTTGGGGTGAACTATCACTTTAAGGATGTTTAAATACTTTTAGTTGAAAAATTATTGTTACACAATCTTTTTCTTTTTTTTTTTCAGTGCAGATGTGTTTATGTGTCTGTGTGCGGTAGAACGCTACGTAAGCCGTCCCCTCGGCTAAATGAACATAGGAAATGAGTTCTGCTTGCTGATTGGCTTATGTCCATGTAATGACAGAAAAGCCTGCAGGAGAATTGCCAACTTTGACCTTGACAAAATAACCTTTGAAATGACGACACACGAGTAGATTGCCTCTCGCTTTTTTCGCTACATCATTTTTTTCTTCTCTCTGCCCTTCATCTCTTTCTCTCTCCCTCTCTCTCTCTCTCTGGAGATCTCTCACTTCAGTAATCCAAGTGGCTGAAGATAAAAGCGTTGCCGTTGACTCAACTGTCTTCACTGCTTTAATACAAATTAATCCCCCTCATTGATTACAAACTTACAAGCTTATGCACAGCTTATCACAATAAACCTCTACCTGCTTTAACCCATTCCACCTGCACTGCCACACACATGCAAACACACACACACACGCACACACATCTGTCTGAATGTCTAGGCATGCGTCATTCTATAGGCTGTGATGGCAAACTCATAGTTTTTTGTTTATCAGTTACAAAATGCTCTATTCTCATGTCATGTGATTTGTTGATCCTCTTTATGGAAATTCTTTGATATCTGTGCCATGTCCACAAACTACTCAAATTGAAACTGCAAAGTTAAAGGATGACTAGGTGTCAGGGTAGGATTAAATTTTATGTATAACAGCATGAGTAATTCTTAGGGGTGCACTGATACCAATTCTTTTTTTTTAATAATATGTGAAACAATATATGGGTGACTATCACGAAACATGTGAAGAAAATACAGTACATACAGAAAATGAAGCCTATTTTAGGACCATTCAGTTGTTAAGCACATTTTACCCCCAATTCTCATTACCGATGTAATGCGAAAAAAACGTGGTCATAATAATATTCTCATTACCACAACGTAAAGAAATATATGATTTAACTGTAAAGTATTTTTACATCATAGTAGTACTTCCTATGTATTACCTTTCATTTTCACTGATTTTAATTTTTAAAAATCATTGTACAACACTGTAATTTTTACTGTAATACAGTAACAAAACAAAAAACAAAAATACGACTTTTACGGTAATGAGAATCATAATTGATAACAATGGGAATAGTAAAAGTTAAACGTCCGGACACATTTCTGTAATGAGAATTGGGGGGTAAAATATGCTAAATAAAGTCACAATCCAAAAAATCTTGATGGTAATAAATGTAGGTTTCATTTAATATAACAGTATAATTTTTTGTATTGGTTTAATATGACCAGGACATTTTCTTGACATGTTTCATGAAAATCAATCATATGCCATATGTAACAATATATGTTAATAGTTATAATAGTTATCATCTCGGCAATAACGTCTAGGTTACTGAAACGTAACCCCGGTTCCCTGAAAGCAGGGAACGAGACGGAAGCAGCGAAAGGATAATCAGCGGTAATCAGTATCGTGGCTGGAATAGGTTACTTCTCTTTCCTTACTTTCAGAGAACCGGGGTTACATTTCAGTAGCCTAGACATTCCCTTTCAAGTCGGTTACTCGATGTTACTTACATCGAATGACAACTAGGGGTCCCTATAAAATAACGGCATAATACTGATATGGCTGCTGTAGCTCCCCATCATGTGGTAGCAAACTCACAGACAGCCTGTTTCCCCACCTGGGTGGGGAAGAGTCCGAGACAGCGAGTGACACCTAGTGACCATAGATGAAGTTTAGCCAATCTTTTCCATAGAACTCATGTCAGGTGAGGTGATGAATTGTAGGAGGGAGGAATGAATCACAGTTTTTCAATCCTGGTTATGAAAGGGGCCGCCATCTTGGACACCTTAAATCAAGCTAAGGAAGAGTTGAATCTTCCAATATGAAATTTAGGAAAAATTCACTAGATATAAATGAATGCCCTAAGTGCCTGACTTTCCGTGAGGCAGGTAAAACATACTTGGGGACCCACTGTCCTGCATATATAAGATTACTACTATGATTTACAGTCAGTCTTTAGCAATCCTTCCCATTTGTATCTAACCACTCCGGAGAATCTATCAAACACTTGTTATGCCATAAGTGCAGTAATTATACTGCATAACCAGTGAGAAGTGTTTTTACCCAACGTATAATACTCTTCTATTTGATTCAGAATGAAACTTAAAACATAAAAGTTGTAACCAATAACCTTCCTGTTTCAAGGCAATTGCTTCAGTGCTACTCATTGTGATTAGAGCTCAAATTCCCTTCACCAAGAGCAACTGTGAAGACAGCATTCCAAGCCCTGTGATTCATATGCTGTATTAATAACATCTATGACCCATCCGCTTTACTGGAGCGAGAGCCAGTAATTAAGCGGTTTTAAACGAGAGAACATGTAGTTCCGCCATTTCAAGCAGCTTCAAATGGAGAGCCGTATAGAGCTTTTCAGCACCAGCTGGGACACACTGGGACTGTAACTGGTGGAGTAAATCTTATATGCCTCACTCCTGTAGGAATTTCGTACCAAGATCATCACCGCAATAGCCACAACATACACCTTCAGCGTTGATGGGGAAAAACCTGCATCAATCGCTCTTGAAGAAGGTGAATCATCACGTTCACCTAGCAGTCTGTTGGGTTTTCGTTCCGTGATGCACACCAATCTGAGAAGACTCACCACTTTAGTGTATACAGGCGCCTGATAGAGGGGGCTCTGTCTTCTGTGATGGTGTCAAGCACTGTGTGCAACAATCCATCTTTCATCTGTGTTCCGTTCAACGGAAAAACGTATAACTTCCACAGCTGTAGCTGTGAATGCTAGATTGTGCCCTGCACATACGAGAGTAAATCTCCCTTTCATGGGATTTGCCATGATGGAGCTTTCAGTAACTTGACACTCTACAGAAACCATTGCTGGTTTTGCCATTTCGGCACAACTAGTAGCACTGCTTCCCAGTCCATCGTGATCTTGCACAACAGTTGGTGCATCAGGACGACTGAGGAAATGCATATTTGCATTTCTTTGCTGGACATTTGTGGACTTAGGCATCCGTTCCCAGTGGAGCCTGGCCCAACGAGTACCACAGTTGGCATTGTACAGTCTCCTGGGGAGCGAACAGATCCACTTCCACTTCCCCAAATGTTTCCCAAATTCTCAGGACCACCTGAGGATGGAGTCTCCACCCTCCGGGGTGAATGCTCTGACACGAAAGTAGATCGGCCCCATGATTCAAACAGCCAGGAATGTGAACTGCCCGGATAGATTTGAGATTTTTGTGACTTCCGAGAAGAAGACGGCATGTCAAATTCAACATTACACCCCTTCAGGTGCCGACAGCTGGACGCATATTGCACAGGGCTTCACAGCCCATGTTGGATGTGTCTGTGGTGGCCACATTGCGTTTGGTCACCATGATGCCATGACGCACAGCCAGCAGCAGCAGGTCACCAGCAGGTGTAATTTACCGTGGCTCCATGCATCCCATGGCACTCTCGCACTGAACTGCACTGAAGGTGTCTCATGTGCAGTAAACCCACTGGTATGGCTGCTATTGGGGTGGCCATCAACCCATGAGCTTTCTGAAAATGATTTCAGGAGCCATTTTCCCCCAACTTGAAACTTGCAAGTGTGGATAATGTATTGGATGTGCGTGTCCGCCAGACGTGCTCACATTGTGCTCAAATCTATTTCCATTCAGAGAAATTAGATTATTTGAGCCGGTATGAGTACACTTTTTCCAATTGACTCTCATACCCAGCTGCTACAGATGTGCAAGCAAGGTATATCTGTGCTTGCAACACCGAGCCTATGACTGTGTTAAAATTAGCCAGTCATCCTGGTAATTCAGAAAGTGTATTCTCAAATCAAATCAAATCACTTTTATTGTCACACAACCATATACACAAGTGCAATAGTGTGTGAAATTCTTGGGTGCAGTTCCAAGCAACATAACAGTCATGACAGTGATGAGACATATACCAATTTACAATAAACATCAAATTTACACAACACAATTTCAAATATAATATACACATAATTACACACAACACAATATACAAATAATAACATACAATGTATATTATACAATACACACAATATAGAATACACATTATACAATAAAAAATAGTATATATAGTATATATAAAACGTACAGTAGGTTGTATTGTACTGTATTGACATTCAGGCTGTCGGTTGATAGTCAGCTGCCAGTGTGTTGTTAAGAGAATATAATTGATGACAGTCCTGTGTGAGATAATAAGATTAATAAAGTGCAGTGCTGATGTATATTGATTGTGAGAGATCAAGAGTTCAAAAGTCTGATTGCTTGGGGGAAGAAGCTGTCATGAAGTCGGCTGGTGCGGGTCCTGATGCTGCGATACCGCCTGCCTGATGGTAGCAGTGAGAGCAGCCCATGGCTCGGGTGGCTGGAGTCTCTGATGATCCTCCGAGATTTTTTCACACACCGCCTGGTGTATATGTCCTGGAGGGAGGGAAGCTCACTATGTGTCTGGCAGTTCGCACCACCCTTTGCAGGGCTTCGCGGTTGTGGGCGGTGTTATTGCCGTACCAGGCGGAGATGCAGCCAGTCAGGATGCTCTCTACAGTGCTGGTGTAGAACCATGTGAGGATGTGGCGGTTAATTCCAAACTTCCTCAGCCGTCTCAGGAAGAAGAGGCACTGATGAGTCTTCTTCACAACGGCCTCAGTGTGGACGGACCATGCTGCTGACTTTCTCCACTAGTGCTCCATTGATGGTGATGGGGCTGTGTTCTCTTTCTCTTCTCCTGAAGTCCACCACAAGCTCCTTTGTCTTACGTTGAGGGAGAGGTTGTGCTCCTGACACCAGCGTGTCAGAGTGTGCACCTCCTCTCTATAGGCTGTTTCATCATTGTCAGTGATCAGACCTACCACCGTCGTATCATCAGCAAACTTAATGATGGCATTGGAGCTATGTGTTGCCACACAGTCATGTGTGTACAGGTAATACAGGAGTGGGCTAAAAACACAGCCCTGCGGGGCTCCAGTGTTGAGGGTCAGTGATGAGGAGATGTTACTGCCCATTCTAACCACCTGGCATCTGCTTGACAGGAAGTCCAGGATCCAGCTGCACAGTGAGCTGTTTAAGCCCAGAGCCCGGAGTTTCTCATCAAACTTGGAGGGCACTATGGTGTTGAATGCTGAGCTGTACAACTGACAATTGTCTACAAACAGCATTCTCACATAAGTGTTCCTTTTTTCCAGGTGGGAGAGAGCAGTGTGTATTGTAGATGCAATGGCATCATCAGTGGAGCGGTTGTTGCGGTAAGCAAACTGCAACGGGTCCAGTGATGGAGGCAGCACAGAGCAGATGTAATCTCTGATTAGTCTCTCAAAGCATTTGCTGATGATGGGGGTCAGAGCAACAGGACGCCAGTCATTTAAGCAAGTGATTTTGGATTGCTTTGGTACAGGCACAATGGTGGATGTTTTAAAGCAAGTGGGGACTACAAACAAAGAGAGGGAATGGTTGAAATTGTCCGTAAAAACACCAGCCAGTTGGTTCACGCACGCTCTGATGACGTGGCCCGGAATGCCATCTGGACCCGCGGCTTTACGGATATTAACCCGTCAGAAGGATCGGGTTACATCCGCTACAGAGACGGAGAGTGAACTAACCTCTGTAGGTTCGGCTGAGAGAGCTCTCTCTGCGAGGGCTGTGTTATTTCCCTCGAACCATGCATAAAAAGTGTTTAGCTTATCCGGGAGAGAGGCAGCGGTGTTCACGGCGGAGTTTTTATTCCCTTTAAAGTCCGTGATGATATTAATTCCCTGCCACATGCTTCTAGAGTTGGTGGTGTTAAACTGTCCTTCAATCTTGTTCCTGTACTGGCGTTTTGCTACTCTGATAGTTTTTCGGAGGGCATAACTGGCTTGTTTATGCTCCTCAGCGTTCCCGGAATTAATAGCAGAGGTCCGTGCATTAAGTGCCGCATGAACATCGCTATTAATCCAAGGTTTCTGGTTCGGGTAGATCCGTATTATTTTGGACAGAACAACATCCTCTACGCACTTTCTGATGAAACACGTTATGCTATCAACGTAAACCTCGATGTCGTCATCAGAGGCGGACCGGAACATCTCCCAGTCCGCATGATCAAAACAGTCTTGTAGCATAGAGTCTGATTGGTCCAACCAACACTGGATCGTTCTGAGGGTGGGTGCTTCCTGTTTCAGTTTCTGCCTGTAAGCGGGCAGAAGCAGAATGGAAGAGTGGTCCGATTTGCAAAATGGTGGGCGGGGGAGGGATTTGTAGCCATCCCGGAAGGGAGAGTAGCAATGGTCCAAAACCAGGTCCCCTTGTGTGTTAAAACTGATGTGTTGGTGGTATTTTGGTGCAATTGATTTAAAATTGGCTTTATTAAAGTCCCCGGTCACAATGAACGCGGCCTCAGGGTGCGCGGTTTCCTGCTTGCTTATAATCCCATACAGTTCCTTGAGTGCCTGGTCTGTGTCGGCTTGTGGGGGGATGTACACAGTTTTGATAATGACCGCTGTGAATTCCCTTGGTAGCCAGAATGGTCGACACAGAAGCATGAGAAATTCCAGATCAGGAGAGCAGAAAGACTTGATAGAATGTACGTTCCTCTGATCACACCAGGATTTGTTGATCATGAAACATACACCACCACCTCTGCTTTTACCTGAGAGGTCTTTCGCTCTGTCCACTCGGTGCACGTAGAACCCCGCGGGTTTGATGTCTGAGTCTGGAATCTCCGCAGACATCCAAGTTTCTGTAAGGCAGATAATGCAGCAGTCCCTTGTCTCTCGTTGGAAAGAGATCCACGCTCTCAGCTCGCAGAGCTTGTTGACCAGAGACTGAACATTTTCCAGTAGAATACTGGGTAGCAGGGGCCGATTTGCACGACGTCTTACTCTGATGAGAACGCCGGCTCTGTTTCCCCTTTTCCTTCTGCGTTTTCAAGGATGGGCAGCCCAGACAAAGGGCTCCGTTGTCGTGTTTGTAAACAGCGGGTCGGCATTGAGGAATTTGAAGTCTGGTTTAAGGTGTGTAATTGCAGAACCAATGTCCAAAAGTGTTTGTCTGTCATAGACAATAAGGCAGACAACATCCAAGACAAAAAACATAAGAATTTTAAACAAAACAAACAAAAAACTACAATGTTGTTATGGAGCTCGCAACGAAGCAGCCATATTCGGCGCCATATTGAGTCCATTTATTCTGCATTATGCATTTCATAGTCCTCTCGCACGGACCCAACAAAGGGGTCTTATGTGCAGTGAACACCGTAGTGTGGCAGCAGCTGATGCGGCCATAACCTAGGTGCTCTCTGAAATACTTTCAGAAGAATCATTCTCCCTAATTTTGAAGTTCATCAGGTGATGGAGAATAAAATAACTGTGTGCGCCTGTGTCTTTGTGCTTGCCACTCTGAGCTCCTGACTGCACTTAAATCAGCACTGGCCGCCGCTTGGGCTGGCATGGTGGGTTTCCCCACCGTGGTGAGAGCCTGGCCGCAATGTTTGTGTCATGGACATTGGCGCTGTGGTCTCACTACCAGTTTGCCGCTGCTTGACAGGGCTGAAGCCAGAGGAGCAATGGTTTTGGCAGTGTGTGCCTCTACTGAAAATCGTAAGCAAAGCAGCTTTTTAGCAGCTCGAATCTGCAGGAAATGTTTCATAAACTGCAAGTGCTGCCTTGCAGTTTGCCATTCTTCGGAGAAAGACTTACATACTTCACCCAGACATGTCAGTAGTGCGCCACGTGAGTTGCGTTGTGCAACCCTTTGAAGACTGCGAGGATTTTACTTGTCAAGATCCCCCAGGATTTGAAGGCGCTACTAGGTGCAGAAGCGGGGCATAATTTTATCTCGTCCTAAAAAGGATATATACATCACAGTGTTGCATTTTGTTTGTATGCAAAAAATAGAAAATTTAACACACAAAACAATATTTTATCAAGAGGAATACCACTCCTCTTTTGATAATCATTAGGATATACTTTGCTGGGCACTCAGGGAACGAAGATCCTCTGTTTGCCCTGTGTAGGCAAACTTAGTACTGCTAGTAGTACTGAAGAGAACTTCGTCTGCTGAAACTGTGCTTACTAACAATGAAGTGTGTGAGGAGAGAGATACGTTCTCAACTGCTGAAGGAGAAGGATCTGATGATCCCGTCTTTCTCCCGGCCTTTTATATGCTCGCTGAGCATGGAGGTGGGACCTCGAAAGACATCTGCTAATTAGAATTGGGGTGATTGAAAACTATTCAGAGAGATTGGGGACTCAGGAGTGACCCCTAGTCGTCATTCGACGTAAGTAACGTAGAGTGACCAACTTGAAAGGGAACAATGGTTACTTTGCAGTTTTAATCCTATTTTTAGTAAAAATGTCTTACCTGTAAAAAATGTGTTGTGATGTGTAAAGTAGCTCATGAGAAAATGACTTAAGTAAAATTATTAAAGTTATTAAAGTATTTAAGATATTAAATTTACTTAAGTATCAAAATTAAATAAAAAGTAAATTGCATAGATTACCCATGGCAACCTATTTGATTGGTGGAGCTCATCATTTACTCACCCTCATGCCATGGAGTGGTGGTGGTGTAGTGGACTAAAGCACTGAACTGGTAAACAGAAGGTTGTTGGTTCAATCCCCACAGCCACCACCATTGTGTCCTTGAGCAAGGCACTTAACTCCAGGTTGCTCCAGGGATTGTTCCTGTAATCAGGGCACTGTAAGTTGCTTTGGATAAAATGAGGGTATGAAAATTATGAGAGAATTTTCTTTTTTAAATGAACTATCCCTTTAATGGTGCATTCAAGTCACATCAGAATGATCATATTTATGGGATGAGTGTAAATGAACACCACAGTCCATAAAAATTGGAACATTGAAGGAGGCAGTTGAGTCATATTAGTGATCAAAACAGAGACTTGTGGGGATGGGCTCTTTTCATTTGGGCAGCAACCACCCGGAACACCCTGGCAACTGCATAGCAATGTGCTGAAACACAGTTAAAACAACTTAACAACAGCATAGCAACAACCTGACAACCACCTAGCACACCCTGTCAACTGCAGAGCAATGTGCAAAAAACACAGAAAACAACATAGCAACAGCATAGTAATAACCTGGCAACCACATACTGTATGTAGCAATGCGCCAAAACACCTTGTCAACTGCATAGCATGCCCTAGCAACCATCCAGAAAACCCTAGTTACCACATACTGTAGCATAAATATGCTACAAAGCAAATATAACACTTTAGCATCCACCAGAAAACTAGTTTTGCTTAGGCAAAGACCATTCACATCTTCATAAAATATAAAAATAAACATTGTTGGACTTTTTCATGAGTGCTGGTAATTATTCAAACACATCATACCTTGTTTAAATGTAAAATGTAAACGCATGTGATTGACTTTTATATGAACAGGTCTTCTGGAAAGGCGGGTGACTGATCGCACATAATTTCATTATTTAACAGCTTTCATAATGTTTAAGCCTAAACATATCAATGAATTTGTCAAAAAAAAACAAAAAAAACATTTTAATTCACATGAACAGTTTCTTGTCTTCCCCAGTGGAGACAGACGACGGAACACGTAATCTGGCGTACGCTTCGCTTGTGATTTTTGATTCAGATTCGCAAAAGAATCATCCAGATGCTTTTTGTTCAGTTCAAAGGAATCAAATTTAAAAGTTTCGACTCAAATGATTCTTTCAACGAATCACATATCACTATCGCCGATCTGCATGCATTTTTGCATATACAGCTGTTATTTTTTTGGCGGTGTTCAGTCGCAAAAGTAACGAAAGGGTCTGGAGAAATTTATCAGAGTAAAAGTATACATTTTCTCTTCAAAATGTAGTAAAGTGAAAGTAAAAGTCCAAAGAAATATTTATACTCAAGTAAAGTATAAATATTAAAAAACTGTACTTAAGTACATTAACTAAGTATTTGTACCTAGTTACTATACACCTCTGCTACTAGCAAAACTTCTGTGAAGACAACACCTTACAAATGTGAGTTGAATGCTTTACCATCACCCCACGCTGATAGACAAGTGTTGGACTGAGGTTGGCTAACATACTAAAGCTAGCAAAAACACATCACGTGTGTTTGAAATGTCACTTCCATCAGCTGAAAAACAGCGAATGCTTCCATTTTGTAAAAAAAGGTTAGCGTTCCATTTGAGATGATATGACACTTTGAAAATTCATACACTAGATATCCGAGTGCATACTTCATAGTGTAAGTGCACAGTGTGTAGTGTGTCATTTGGGATACAGCTAATAACAAATGCCTCAAATCATGTGGCTTGTTGAGAAGAGGTGTGGTGTTACTTTTCTAAGCAATCAGTCCTGGGATTTTCATCTGGCAGATGATTAAATAAGTCAAAAAAATTACATAGAGTTACATTGAAAGAGGGACCTGAGCCAAAGAGACTTTGGGATGGTGTCTTTTCACTTGGTTGCAAGCAACCAACAAACAACCAACTAGTTCCCTCTAGCAACTACATATTTATTTTTTATTTTTTTTTTCAAAATAAAGTGCTTACAGATTTAATTTGTTCAGTTCCTCTTTTAAGGGAATTAATAGTAATAATGTGAATCAAATATTTTTGCCTGATCATGGGTGATATTTCATACTTGTTGAGCTTTGATGATAAATGTAATCATATACAGCCTGTAACTGACTTTACTTTTGATAAGATGGATTTCATTTATAGAAATATTTGCCATTAAGATGGTCTTTCTCCATCATTTACTTATTAACAAGATACATTCCAGCTACGGATTATAGCTTGACTCTTCTAATCAGACAGAACAGAATGAAATTGTTAAACTGGCAATTTCAAATTAGGTAAATGCGTTAATTGTGTTAAAAAAAATAAAATAAATAAATAACATGTTAATTTTTGTTGCCCTAATAACACCACAAAAATATGATGAATAGGTTTGAAAAAATTAGATATGTTCTTTAGATATAAATATGTGTTAGCAGGATTGGGAGGGTTACTTTTGAAATGTATTCCACTACAGATTACAGAATACATACTGTAAAATGTAATTCGTAACGTATTCCATTAGATTACTCAAAGTCAGTAATGTAATCTAAATAATTTGCATTACTTCTTCAGAGCAGAGAGTTTTTTTTTTTTTTTGTTTGTTTTTTGTTTTTTTACTTGATTTGACTTTAAACAAGTTAATAACAAGTGAAACAAAATCTTCCAATAAAGTAAGACAAAATACATTCTCGAAAAAAAAAAGAAAAAAAAGCCTGAATATCTTATGCAGCATTGCTTCTAAAACAAAATAAGTAAATGTATCTTGTTTTTTTTTTACAAGAAAATAATACAAAAATACTTAATAAGATTTCATAAGATTTTTGCAGTACATAATTGCCCTTATATCAGTAGTAATCTCTTCTTCGAATCTCTTGAGTAATCAGAATACTTTTTGAATGTAACTGTATTCTGATTAACTGTATTTAGATAACGATTTAGATTGGAACTGTAGTGGAAAACAGTTGCTAATACTCTCCAACCCTGTATGTTAAATTGAACATCAGCAGTTGAAGTTGAAGTTGTTGATTCTAAAAATCTTGGAAGTGTCTCTCAGACTTTTGGCAGACTTTTGGTCGTATCTTTTCAGTAGATCACACTGCCAGTGGCATCCATTTTTCTATCTGTCTGATTTTTTTCTCTATTCGTCTCAGTCATTTTATTCTCTCTCTCATTCTGTCTGATGGATGTAATGTGGGCTTGAATGGAGAGATCGATCAGGCACAGTGCATTGAAGCAGTCAAGCTGCTGGGCCTCTGTGAGTGCAGATTATTTCCCAAATTATTACAGCCGCCAGATGCTTGTCAGAAGACGCTCTCTGTCAAGGTTAGACTGGTGGAGAGCTGTATTTCTCTCTCTCTCTCTCTCTCCTAATGGTAGAACTCAAGTTTCTCTATCTCTGTTTATTCCTCTTTCTGTTTGTTTATTTACTTTAAATTTACCTTTTTTAAATGCTCTTTTCACAGTCTAAAAAGTCAGTCACTTTGCAACAAAGGCTTGGCTACAAAAAAAAATAAATTAAAAAAAAACAACATTTTCACACCAAACCACCAAAACAAAATCTACGCTAAATCTCTATAAATCCACGCCTGCAATAAAGAGCCTATTTAAAAAGTAATTTTTTAAACATTTAAAAAGTTAAACAATTATAAAGCACAAAACAAGTAATAAAACAACAAAAATGTAAATGGTAACACACAAAAATATTGTAATTAATACATTTATGACATTTAAAACACATGACAATAAAAACACTACCTCAATAAAAATGTGGCAACTTGTCCCAAACAGACTTTCATTAAAAACATCTTTGTCCTATGAACATATTTAAACCTTTCAGTAAAAATCTGCCTTCATAATATAGTTGACTCTTGTTTGAATGTATGCCAGCGTTGTTTGATTATGTTCACTTGTTTACACAAAGAGCTGTAACAAAAATGTGATGATTCACAAAAATAATTCTAATTTAGTTTTTAGATGTTTGAAACCATCATACAAAACCACTGCTAGAGAAAACATATTTGTACATTTGGACTTTTGACCCTTGTGACAACTTTCCTGTATGACAACTAGCTCCGTTCTCCCATATTTGTTAACATCAGTTAATCCTTTAAAATCTATGTACTCGCCGGCGGGTCCAAAGGGGGCGCTATATCGCAAAACAAGTTTACACTTAAAACGTTAAAGTCTCCATATACATACTGTAAGTCAGGCATATGAGGTATCATTTGAAAGCTTAGAATCTGAACTTCTCAGAAATAACCATCACTTCTGCATTTATGTTATTTAAATTAACAAAATAAGGCCTCAAAACATTTGCGTTGAAAATTAGCGCCCCCTAGAGGAGATATTTATATAAAAATAAAAGTCCTTCACACAGCACCTAAATGGACAAGTCATATGTCAAATGAAAGCTCTCATTCTCAGGAATGTGAATGTATTTTTGTTGCACTAATTCCACAGTTTGAAATATTTTCAAAAGAATCACAAAGTGAAATATGATTTCTGTAAGTCATCAAATAGAAACGTCTCGTTTATGCTAAATAAAATGTTATATACCATCGCATAGGGGAGGATCTCCGCTTTCTAATGACATCTAGATTGAGCTTCTAGTCCACTCTGAGGCCGAGATATTCCATGAAACAATGAGGGTGGTGCTTGAACTGAAAATTAGACTGAATGTCTATGGACTTGCATATCTGTGAGGGCTAAAATGTGCCACCTACATTTCAGATCTGTATATTGTGATGGAATGTGATAGAGAATTTTTTTTCTAGCGATTGCTGCCATTTAATGGAATAAAATTAGACTTTTCAAAGTGAGGTAGAGTGAACAGAACCAGAATTTCATGTTTACAAAGTTAGGACAACAACAAAAAAAGTTTTTTCTGTTTATCATAAGATTATAAACACATACAATATTATTCATGAATAATTGGAGTCTTTTTTTACTTGGGGGGTTCTCTGAAAAATAAGACCAATTTTTTGCAATTAGTCCACAGTATGTGTGAATGGTGAGTGTGAAAAATTGCGGGTGGCAGCCCTTAACGCAATAGTTAACAAACTAACAAAGAACAATAATTTAACAGCATTTATTAAACCTAGTTAATTTTTGTGGCAAGGAGGAGGGTGGGGCCGGGCCGTGATAACGCACGCCCGGCCCCTAATCAGGATAATCAAGCCCACGAGAGGGATAAAGGCGACCGGAGGCAGCAGTTCGGGAGAGAGTGAGCTACAGGCATCTGCCCTCTATGTGTTTGTGTTTATGTTTGTGCAGAGTGAGGCTGCCCTGTTACATGGCATGGAGCAGATTGCGGCTTGGCTGTGACAGGGCATGGAGCAGACTGAGGCTTGCCTGTGACATGGCATGGAGCAGACTCGGATGTGGCTGTGACATGGCATGGAGCAGACTCAGGCGTGGCTGTGACATGGCATGGAGCAGGCTGAGGCGTGGCTGTGACATGGCATAGAGCAGGCTGAGGTGTGGCTGTGACATGGCATGGAGCAGGCTGAGGCGTGGCTGTGGCATGGCTGTGACATGGCATGGAGCAGGCTGAGGCATGGCTGTGACATGGCATGGAGCAGACTCAGGCGTGGCTGTGACATGGCATGGAGCAGACTCAGGCGTGGCTGTGACATGGCATGGAGCAGGCTAAGGCATGGCTGTGATATGGCATGGAGCAGGCTAAGGCATGGCTGTGACATGGCATGGAGTAGGCTGAGGTGTGGCTAAGACATGGCATGGAACAGACTCTGAGGTGACTGTGACATGGCATGGAGCAGGCCGAGGCGTGGCTGTGACATGGCATGGAGCAGGATGAGGCATGGCTGTGACATGGCACGGAGCCATGGAAGGTGGAGCCATGAAAGGCTTGAGGGGTGAAACTGGAGAACTGGGAACCCGGAGAGTAGCTGAAGATTTGAAGGGCCAGGGTGGAGCCGGAGGCTTGGAGGACCAAGGCAGAGTCACCTGACATGGCAGACGTGGTAACATGGCAAGGCAGGGCCACTTGACGTGGCAGACGTGGTAATATGGCATGATGAGGTAGGAATGGCAACATGGCATAATGTGGCCGCTGAGGCTTGCAACGCTGGCTCTGGGATGGACGAGGCTTGCAACGCTGTCTCTGGAACAGACAAGGCTTGCAACGCTGGCTTGTTGGCCGTGGCAGGCGTGGGTGCTGGCTCATTGACAGCGGCAGGCGTGGGCATTGGCTCGTTGGCCATGGCAGGTGTGGGCATTGGCTCGTTGGCCATGGCAGGTGTGGGTGCTGGCTCGTTGGCCGTGGCAGGCGTGGGCGCTGGCTCATTGACCGCGGTAGGCGTTGCCACTGGCTCGTTGGCCATGGCAGGCATGGATGCCGGCTCGTGCAGCAGAGGCAGGCGTGAGCCTGGACTGTGGAGCAGAGGTGGGCCTGGACCGTGGAGCTGAGGCAGGCCTGGACCATGAAGAAGAGGCTGCCCTGTGACATGGCATGGAGCAGACTGAGGCTTGGCTGTGACAGGGCATGGAGCAGACTGAGGCTTGCCTGTGACATGGCATGGAGCAGACTCGGAGGTGATCAGGCTGAGGTGTGGCTGTGACATGGCATGGAGCAGGCTGAGGCATGACTGTGACATGGCATGGAGTAGACTCAGGATCCGGAGCAAAAGGTGGCGCAAGCATGACGTGGGACCCTGGTTCATCGACCATGATGTGGGACCCTGGCTCGTGGACCATGACGTGGGACTCTGGCACATCGACCTTGACGTGGGACTCTGGCACATCGATCATGATGTGGGACGCTGGCTCGTCGACCATGACGTGGGACGCTGGCTCATCGACCATGACGTGGGACTCTGGTTCATCGACCATGATGTGGGACCCTGGCTCGGCGACCATGACGTGGGACCCTGGTTCGGTGACCATGACGTGGGACCCTGGCTCGGCAGCCGTGACGTGGGACCCTGGCTTGGCGGCCGTGATGTGGGACCCTGGCTCGGCGGCCGTGACGGGGAACTCTGGCTTGGCGGCCATGACAATGGTTAGCTCTGACATGGCAGTCACTGTAGTAGTGCATAGTTCCTCCTCAGGCACTCCTACAGTGAAAGATGAACCGCTCCATTGTAGGGCTAAATCAATGAACTGAACCAGATTGAGGGTAATTCGACCATTAGGCATCAGGGAGGAGACCGGCTCATTCAGCCCAAAACGGGAAAAGTCCTCGAGGGTAATATCATTAAAGTACCCCCTGCAGGCCAGAGCGCAGAATTCCTCTACATAATCCTCCAGAGGACAGTTCCCCTGACGTAGGCTTAGGAGCTAAACTGCTGGGTTCATAGTGGGTCAGGTATTCTGTAACGAATGCTGGCAATGAAAGGCAGACGAAGACGATGGTGATGTGAAGAACCCAAGTGCAGTTTATTCATAAACGTGAAATCCAAAAACCGTGAACAGAAACATAAACATGAACATGAACTAAACTAGACTTGACTTGACATAACTTGACTTGACTTGACTTGACATCCAAACAACATTACATAAACAATACCTGACAAAGGATCATGGCAAACATGATAGACCAGATCACATGACATGGCAATGAAACTGGAATTAAACTTTCAAAATAAAAAAACATGAACACTAAACATGAACAAAACACATAAATGTGACAAATGCATTTTTACATAAAAAGTTACATTCTGTATACAATCATTGTTAGACCATGATTCCTAATGCTTTAACTAATATTAATGAATATAACCTTATTGATGTTCTTTTAAAATGAATGGGGCCACTGTAACACTGAAATATACAAAGAAATCTTGTTTACTTATTACCAAGTTTCACATTAAACTCTTGAATATCTTTCAAAGAGTCAGTGCCTGCTCAAATTCAGCAACTAGTTCTTCCTCTAGTTCTTCCTTGACAATTGTTTCAAGGCATAGAGTCTAGAAGTCTTCTAGAGTCTAGAAAAGCTCACTATAGCAGCCCAGGAACTAGTATGCACAACTTAATCTCACTTGCTGATAAAAAATGTTGCATTCTGACTCCTGGAAATTGAATGAAGCCAGCCAATCAAATTGGAGCTTACTGTATTGAAAACCCTTGCTATTTATGCATCAGATGGTGTGTGTGCCATCCAAAGCTGTGACAATTCCTCCTCTCACATATGCATGTTTTCCCTGTGGTCTTTTGTAATAGTGCCATTTAGACTAATTCCTGGGTTTGCTCCTATGTGTAAACAATGTAATTGCACTCTGCTGGTGTGGTTATGATCAAATAATGTGTGGTATTTGCTCGAGATACTATAAAGAGCTATTTTGGATGTAGATTTTAGAATTATAGACTAACTAGTCTACAATTGGCATCCAAAAACACAAATATCTACCCTATTAAATTCCTGCCGGCTGAGCAGCTGCTTATCAGCTTATGGGTTTCTTCTCAAGTGATTACACTGCTATATAAAATTACCTGCTATATCTACTAAAAAAAAAAACACATTTTGTCACATATTCACTGTTTTTTTGTATTGACTTATGTTGAAATTCTTGTTTAGTTCCTGTTTGCTGTTAGTTTTTGTAGTCTTTTGTAGTTTCATTTTATGATTGGTTTTCCCCGATTGTTTCCACAGGTGTTCCTTGTTCCCTTGTTTGCCCCTGTATATTTAAGCCCTTGTTTTTCCTTGTTTCCTCTGTCTGTCTTTGCATGTATTGTGCCTTACGCTGTATGTTTTTTCCTCCCTGTGTTGTTTCTTTATGTTCTGAGTTATCTGGTTTTCTTTTGTTTATTAAAGGTGCTGCATTTAGATCCTGCATTCTCTCCTGACTCGTTACACATTTACACTATCTCTCTGTCTATATATAGAAGCAATTTTGGCAGATTATCACAATTATTTATTTTTGTTGTTTTCATATGTGCTCCTGTTTGCGGATAAGAACTCATAATTTTGCCCATGACAAATAAGCAATGTTCACTCGGATTGGATTGTGCAGGCCTCAGGCTCTCTTCTGTCCAGATCTTTAAACTCACATCTCCTATTGCCGTGTTAGTCAGGTATATTTACATGATTAGTTATGATGCCTTCGAAGAAATGTACAGATTTAATTTAATTTAGATTGGATCTGAGAAGCTAAAAACTGTTTGGTTCAGAAGACAATTCACTGTGTACTTTTACATTGTTATCAAAACAGTTATCCTGATACGTATCCAGCTAACCAAGTAAGACACATCAAAGCACATTGACCAGGTGGAAAAATCCAGTTTTACAGAATGCAGAAAAAAGTTGGAAACATTTTACAATAAGGTTGTATTCCAGAACATTAGTTATTAGTTACCAACTACATCATTTACTAATGTTAGCAAATACAACCTTATTGTAAAGTGTTACTAAAAGTTTGTAAAGGCCTTTTGTGGCACTTCTAAAAACAGCTTAAGAGACGATACACCTAACTGCAATCAAATGTTTAAAAGTATTGAAAGGAAAAAATACACAGAGTGTATGACAGAGTGAGACAGAGAATAAGTGAGTGAAGGAAATGGATAAGAGATTAATTGCTCTCTCAGAAGAATAAGAAAATAAGATTAGATCTGAAGTTTTAAGGTAGCTATAGCAAATCCTTTCACTATTGAGGACATCACAATACAAACAGTCTTCTCAGAGCCCGACACACTCTCCATACCTATCCAGTGTATTGTCAGATTACTTGCATAGACTGAAGCTTGTAAAGTAAATGTGTGTGCGTTATTGGACCTTTTTTAAGTTTTTGCTTAATAGCATAATTGGCAGTCACATAGTTACAAACAAGAAAAAAACCCTGCTTAAAGGTACATTAAATTAAATTCATTCATTTGCATTTCACAACAAACTAAAACAAAGAAAAAGAGAGTGAGAGGTCCTCCAAACATACGCAAAGACAAGGTTTAAAATGTTGTTATAAGGACTATAAGGAGTTGGATGTGATTTGTTAAGATTGCTATTAAGTCACGTCTAAATAACATTAAATGGTTTGAGGAATTTGCAATGCAATTTATTTTTATTCCTGTGTTGGTCCATTTCTTATTGAAACAGGAAGATAAGACAGGACTTATTGAAGGGCTTATCCTTTTTTAACCCTTGTGCTGTGTTCGTTTTGTGCTAAGATTTTGTTTATACAGTAAATCTCTCATATTGCATATATTATCATAGATAAGATATTGCATTAGATCTTTTTTATCCAATTCTTTTTTAGTAATTATGACAGAGGTTATACTCCTTTTTTGAACATAATTATATATATATATATATATATGTATATATATATATATATATTGATAGAAGGATTCATTGAACTAAACTTATACTGGGCTAGAGGGGGGAACTCCCTGCGGAAAAGAAAATAATATAAATAATATTTACATAATTAATAATCACTTGCTTGATCTGAAGAAAAGATTTAGAAATATCATTTTAAAGCTTAGAATCTGGACAAATAAGAACTTTTTCGTTCTCATAATTTGCAAATTTGTTATCACAACAATTATATTCAGAGTTGGTAAAACCATAAACAAGATGATAAGCCATATGTTGGAAGGGTCTCAATTAGTAGAATGCAATGAGTAAATTTGTTTCACTCAGAGGCCAAATCGCAGTGGGTTTTAGTGTATGAAATTCCCACAGACACATAAATATAATAAACAGGAGTGTCTTTTAGGGCTGGGTATCGCCAACCACGTCACAATACGATACGTATTGCGATACATCACAATATCATGGTTCGATTTAGCTTTTAATTTCAATTAATTTGTGTATAGTTCAGTTATAATGTCCATTAATCTCACATTACAGAGAAAGAGTCAAAACGTTTACTCTCAGCATGCAGTGAAAAGATCTCAGTGCTGAACTTCTGTGCCACTACACTCAAACACTGGTGAGTGAAATCTTAACACTTACCAGCCAGTGGCTAATCAGAGACATTTTTTGTAGCAAATTGAAAGTATTTACACACATCTGAATGTTAGGGATTGCAGATAGAAAGAAAGAGCGATCTTGGCATTTTAAGAATCAACATTGGGATCGTACAAATGAAGATTAAGAAGAAAATCTATATATTTTTCCCTACCCTAGATCCAAACGTGTGAGAGAGGTCCAGCATGTCCGTGAGAGAAACTTTGAATCCTGCAGGATCAATTTGTCTCTTTTGTGCCTCAAAAAAGCATCTGACAGCACTGAAAATATCACAATGTATCACGATACATGGATCTAAGTATCGATACAATATTGCGATATATCGATATTCTATGTATCGACACAGCCCTTGAGTCCTTATTTTCCTTATTACTTTCTGAAACATACATATAACATATACAATGACATATCGTAAGTTACAGCAGACTATCCTGATTCAAACGGGCCCAAACACAACATAATATAAGAAGATCTTGAAATATTCCTCAAAGAGTTCACATGGAAAGACAATGCACAAAAGTGCGCTAAACACACATTGTGTGTGTGTGTGTGTGTGTGTGTGTGTGTATGTGTGTGTGTATGCACATGTCCGAGGACTTTGTGTGTGCAAACACACATCCATATATGTGCTCATGTAAAGGATTGGGATGCTCTTGAACACTTAATATTTCTGTATTTTGTAGTCTAATCCATTCATTTCCAATGGCCGGTCATTTCTGACGGTGAAAACAATAAGTGTAACAAAGTGAAATAAAACCCCCAGTAAACTGAAAACAAATTGTCCAAATTTTTTTTGTGTGTTTTCAGATACCATATGTGACCCAAAGTCAATGAATTTTTATTCCAATTGGATTAAGTAAAACAAAACAAAAAATGTAAGAAAAGAAAAATCGTCCGGGTCAAAATGACAGGAACACAACATAAGGGTTCAATAACCAGTATGCTTTTGTTTAAGTCACAGCCTAGCAAAAACATGATTTCCTACTTGCTGTTGGTAGTTTGAGGCAGGTGGTAGAAAGGGAAGGGACAATGTCATTCTAGAGAGCATTTATTTGGACAAAAATTTTTATATGCCCGAGAATGTTCTGATTTCTCTAAGGATATAGAAGTCCCACTACACTTAGTATGCTTTGTAGTAGTACTTGCTAAAATAATAGATATGCTTTTTCAATTAAAATGGATGTAATCTTCTTGAATTTTTGTATATTTTATTTTTATAGTATTAATATTGTATGTGTGTGTGTGTGTGTGTGTGTGTGTGTGTATGTATTTATACTGTGTATATATATATATATAGTATATATATATATATATATATATATATATATATATATATATATATATATATTAGAGCTGTCAGAATTAACGTGTTAATGCATGCAATTAATTTAAAAGTATAACGCGTTAATTGTTCTTAATCGCGTTTAACGCACTGACCGTTAATACAGCATAAACATTGGTGTAAAGGGCGGAACCTTTGAAATGTGTCTGCCTGGAGTCATTACACTGACGCACATGCCACAGCGCCAGAGCACTTCTACCAAGGGAGCCTACAAGCTTACCATAAAACAGCATAATGCAGCAGTCTCGTAGACATTCTATGGGCGGTACTGTCATAACAAACTAGTTGACCGTTACGCTCTCTCCTACGATAGAGCCACGGAGGTTGTTATCTCGATAAATAAAAGAATCCTGAAGCTTCCCTGACAGTGATAAAATGATGGAGAAAGGAGCTCTTAGCGCTATTTGATGTAGGCTACAAAACAAGCCCAGATGGGACTTGTGATAGAAATCAAGTATTTTTCAGCCTTGGTAAGTGTGTTTGTTTGCAAGCACTTTTCATGGTGAGTTCAAAGCGCTGTTTGTCGCTGGAGTTGCCGCCCTGATGCAAATCATGAACGCAGCTTCACGATTGCTGTAACAAAGTGGATAGCCACAGTCTACTGGTAGATTAATATTGTGGAGGATGAGAGTTTAAGGGATTTAATGCCCATTGCAATGTAAATGCAACCTGTGTGGGGACTAGTTCTTTCAGTTAGTCAAACTCCCACTTAGACTTTGGGAATCGTTTAATGTTACTTGAATTTGTGCTATATTAGTGCAATTCTATCTATATTGTGGAAGGCTTTCTTTGGAAAATGTTAATAAAGCATTATAGTGTTACATATTGTTTTGTTATCTTTCATAAAATGGAAATGAATAAATTTTGACAAGAAAATAATAGAAAATTTAAAGTGTCAAATTTCTGCATTTTTAAAATCTGTAATTAACTACAAAAAATTATGTGATTAATCGTGATTAAACAATTTAATGACTGACAGCAAATATATATATATATATATATATATATATATATATATATATATATATATATATGGATATAAATGGAGGGGGGGGGATAAGCACAAAGCAACAGATATCACAGAAATAGTATAAGGCTGACCTACATAAATAAATACTCTGGTTTAGTATTATATATATATATATATATATATATATGTATATATATACACCGATCAGCCACAACATTAAAACCACCTGCCTAATATTGTGTAGGTCCCCCTCGTGCTGCCAAAACAGCGCCAACGCGCATCTCAGAACAGCATTCAGAGATGATATTCTTCTCACTACAATTGTACAGAGTGGTTATCTGAGTTACCGTAGACTTTGTCAGTTCAAACCAGTCTGGCCATTCTCTGTTGACCTCTCTCATCAATGAGGCATTTCCATCCACAGAATGTTTTTTGTTTTTGGCATCATTCTGAGTAAATTACAGAGACTGTTCTGTGTGAAAATCCCAGGAGATCAGCAGTTACAGAAATACTCAAACCAACCCATCTGACACCAACAATCATCCATGCGATTATCTAATCAGCCAATTGTGTGGCAGCAGTGCAGTGCATAAAATCAGCAGATATGGGTCAGGAGCTTCAGTTAATGTTCACATCAACCATTAGAATGGGGAAAAATGTGATCTCAGTGATTTAGACCGTGGCATGATTGTTGGTGCCAGACTGGATGGTTTGAGTATTTCTGTAACTGCTGATCTCCTGGGATTTTCACACACAACAGTCTCTAGAATTTACTCAAAAAACATCCAGTGAGCGGCAGTTCTGCAGATGGAAACGCTTGTTGATGAGAGAGGTCAACAGAGAATGGCAAGACTGGTTAGAACTGACAAAATCTACGTTAACTCAGATAACCGCTCTGTACAATTGTGGTGAGCAGAATATAATCTCAGAATGCTATTCTGATATGCGGGTTGGCATGGTTTTGGGGGCACAAGGGGGACCTTCACAATATTAAGCAGGTGGTTTTAATGATGTGGCTGATATATATACTGGATATGCAGTACATATATATATATATATATATATATATATATATATATATATATATATATATACAGTATATATATATATTATTTCTGTGCTATATGTCTATCTCTTGCTTGTTTATCTTTTTCCCTTTTTATTCCAATCCAGAAACTCTTTTCCATATTAAATATCTCCAGATCTAATATCTGTGTGCTCCCTGTAAGATTCATGTAGTTTCCAGCATTATATTCATGTTACAGTGATTTTACAACGAGTAAGGCATGTTCTTCTACAACATAAAGTTGAAACTGCCTTAACCATGGTTAAAATTACTCTAACACACAGATTAAAAAATCTTATTTCTTTCATAAAAGCAGCAGCTACAAAAACAAAACCAAAAAAAAAGACAGAAAAACACCAATATTCAATAAACAACTACATTTTATAGTAATAATAATAATAATAATAATAATAATAATAATAATAATAATAATAAGTGGAATAAACAATTCTTCTAAAATATAGTTCATTAATGTAACTGTATACTTATTACAGTAGCAAAGTAATGTAACAACTTGCCGTCTTGATACATATTTTAATTGATGTGCTGTCACAAGTGAGCGTACACTGTAGCGGCTAATTTACAACGGTTTCAAACGTGGATTATACAATCATATTTTAAAGCCGGAATGAAATGTTTCATAATCATGATCGTAAAATCGGTGATGTACTAAGCCAAGGTCACAAAAGCTTTATCTTTCTAAGGTTTAAGACCTAATTCGCTTTGTTGAAGTCTGTCCTAGATCACCACTGAACAGTGACTAATACCCCTTCAAGACTACAGGACAAACTAAAGAACAATATTTTTTTTTCGTCCCCCCATTTTAAACTCCATCGACTGGTCCTGGCTTGACATTAGCAACGACTCGCCATGAGGATTTCTCAAGGGCCTTTTATCTGATTAGATTTAGATTAGAGTGCTTTTCTCCCTTTCTCTACCTCTTTCTTTCTTTACTTTTCTCTTTCTGACTCTCTCCCACACACTCTAAACTTCAAGTTTCTCTTTGCATTTTTTTTCTTCTTTTCAAAGCCTTCAAATTAGTTTCCCCACTCTAGTAATCTAATTTACATTATCTGTAGATTCATTAATGTATTTTTGGGGAATTGGATGACCTTCAGAAGACAATACTGCCAATACTGATTTTACACATCTGTGTAGACACAAAATAAGTGTTTATTTCATTTCAGCACTTTTCACCTCGAGACCTGAGTGTGACTGCTGTATGCATTTTCCATTTCCCTTTTTTGATTTGTAGATAGTAGCACCTAATAAACATGAAAAAAAAAAAAATAAAAAAAAAACAACATTTTGGAGTAAATATTTTTCCTAAAATTTGATGGCAACATATGTGGACAGTGTGACTAAATTGTGAAATTTTCAATAATACCAAGCTATAGAAAGTCAGATAAAAAAAAAAAAACATTTAATCAAATTGTTTGTTTCCTAGAGTGTTGGTTATTCATGTTTTCAAGCAGAAATTAGCATAATTTACATATATGCATTTGGCAGATGCTTTTATCCAAAGTGACTTACAGTGCCCTTATTACATGGACAATCCCCCTGGAGTAACCTGGAGTTAAGTGCCTTGCTCAAAGACACAATGGTGATGGCTGTGGGGATTGAACCAGCAACCTTCTGATTACTAGTTATGTGCTTTAGCCCACTACGCCACCACCACTCCACTGCATCATTAATTATGATTCAAAGTAATGTCCAGCATTATCCAATCACTGCCAACCATGTTAAAATAAAATGATACATTATAAACTCTGAATCTATGTACTGATTATCATTGTCCCATGTCTGTCAAACATGTTGAGTGATCCAAACATCATCTGCAGCCTAAAACTGAACTTTTGGTCTGATTCTAGGATTGAATGCATTTAGCTGCATAGAGAGCTATAGGATGTTCCATATTTAGTGAATGACTTAACCTCCAGTGTGCTGTCTGTCTGCACTGGTCTCAGAACAGTTCAAAATATTATTTTGAATTATAATTATAAATACTAAATTATAATTATAAATACCTTTGAAAGCAACATTTTTCAGCTTTTGGATTAATCCATTGATTCTCAATGTGATAATGCACAGTAAATGTAGGATTTCTAAGGAAAACATGTGCTAAAGTACACATTAGTGTACATTGTGTTTAGCAGCATGGCGTTTCACGAAAAAAACACTCACATTTTAAAAATGGCATATCGGATGAAATTAGAGACTCTAATCTTTTGTCTCAAGCAGAATTAAATGTAAAATCTTAATTAGGTTTCTTAACAGTTGTAGTTTTGTTGGCGTTTCTACCAAAGACAAACTGCGCTGTGGTTGGCACCATGTTGCTTGGTCACATAACTCTTTACGTCGAAGGTTTAACCCTATACTGACAGCACAAAGTGTCCAGAACTGAGATCAGTCAATTTAAATGAGTTTAATGATGCGTTGCTTATTGTGAAGCCAAAATACAACATCCTCACATGTGCAGGCAGGATCACACAAGGTTAAATCATAAAGTGTCACTATATTGACATTTCCCCTGCACCAAAACATTTAATTTTAGTTTTAAACCTCATTTCAAAGGATTCCATAAAGCCTCGGAAGTCTTTTGTGGTTATGGCGTGTCATGATTTTCATCTCAATTTATCTGCCTGTTAGCCTTTATTTAGGACTTCCGTCGCATTGTGTCACATAAGTTAGCGTTTTTACTGCTGACGTGCTTGCAAATATACAGTATATATATATATATATATATATATATATATATATACTGTATATATACATACACCGATCAGCCACAACATTAAAACCACCTGCCTGATATTGTGTAGGTCACCCTCGTGCTGCCTAAACAGCACCAACCCGCATCTCAGAATAGCATTCTGATATGATACTCTTCTCACCACTATTGTACAGAGTGGTTATCTGAGTTACCGTAGACTTTGTCAGTTCAAACCAGTCTGGCCATTCTCTGTTGACCTCTCTCATCAACAGGCATTTCCATCCGCAGAACTGCCGCTCACTGGATGTTTTTTGTTTTTGGCACCATTCTGAGTAAATTCTAGAGACTGTTGTGTGTGAAAATCCCAGGAGATCAGCAGTCACAGAAATACTCAAACTAACCCATCTGACACCAACAATCATGCCACGGTCCAAATCACTGAGATCACATTTTTATATATATATAGAAAATTGGTAACTAGATTTTAATATTAATTTTTTGATTAAATTGAAAATAACAAAATTGTCATATCAAAGTGTAATGACTGATTGACGTTTTTTTATGATTACTACACTGCTTACACTGCATACATGCTTTATGTTTGTTTTTGAGTGTAGCCAGCGAACGTAATGTAAAAGAAAGAGCGTTTTTTGCCGATATTTCACGGTTCACACTCTTTATCTCATCACATTTAATTCAGACTGCATGCTTACAACTCGGGTAAAATATTATTTATTTTGCGGTGACTCTTGCGACTGAACAGAGGTGCCAGACATACTGTGTTAGAGTTAATTTCAAGTGTGCCGAGTAAATGTATTTAACTCATACATTCCTAAAAAAAAATATTTAGAAGTAGCTTGTTCTAGCTACAGTACTTCTAAAAATTCAAACACCTTTGACTTTGATAATTCCAAACTAAGTTAGAAAATGGGCAATAAGTAGCGTTGCCACCTTGGCCCTGAAAAATTCCTGGACACATGATCATTGACTGAAAAATGTATTGCTGGCCATCATACAAGAAATAAAACATTATTTATGATTGTTTACTCTTTGTTTGATATGGAAATTACCGCATATATAGCATATAATTTAGTCGAACAATATTGCCAATACATTAAAAATATAAATTTTAGCTCATTTTTAATATACGTATTTTAATTTCATAACAAAATTCCATCAAAATTAACTGTGTATTTTTTAACAAAATTAAATAAAATTTTAAATATTTAGTTTTTTATTTTATTTAGTTAAAGATTACTCAATTCAATTTGATGGAATGTAGTTTTTTTTTTGTTTTTTTTGTTGTACATATTATTTACTTATTCTGGCCCTTCAGTGAACACTGAACATATAAATGATTTAAAATGTAAAATATGTATGTATAAATTATAAAGATATATATAAAGTTTAAAAAAAAAGAAAAAAAAAAGCACTCGTACATTTAAACCAAGGGAAATCAAATAAATGTATATAAACGTGTACAAAAAAAAATATATTTTCAAGATTTACAGTTTCAATTTTATAACAAATTTCCATCAAATTGAATGGAGTAATCTTTATAAAAATTAGTAAATTTCTTGTTTGATGGAAATTTGTTATGAAATTTAAATGTGTAAATCTTACAAACAGGATTTTTATTTTTTTTTATTTTTTTTTATTTTTTTAGTGTTCGGCAGTAGAAATTTTACAGTAAGCTTAAGTACATTCCTCTTTTGGATATGTTTTCCAGAACATTAAAGCATTATAGTAAATAGAATAAAGATTAAATGATTTTTCACATAAATGTGAAAAATCTCAATCCCAATTATTCAAACTAACCAGTTCATTAAAATTAATCTGACTTTCTTATGATTCATATAAGAATGTGTTTGATTCTCCTCCTTGCATAGTGTGCTTATACACAAGGGTTCATATGTGTGAATGTGTTGGGAAAGTTTTGCGGTGGTAACACTACCAGTGAGAGATTATTGGAAGTGCACAGGAAAGCCTTGTATCACATATGTTAGCTTGCTTACTGTTAACATACCTGTTGCTGTTTGTAAGCATGCCAAATTCAGTCATGCCCAGAACATGACAATAAAAAAAAAAAAACTAGCATGATATCCATTGTGAAACTTATTTTGGATTTTAAACAAATCCAGCGACTGGTGGTACGGAGTCCATGAAAATATAATGAACTGAGTGAGTGCTGATTTTGTAGGTGGGCTTGTTGAATCGCTCTAAGCTGCTCGTAGCATCGTAATGATTTTGCCCCCCTTACCAACACTCTCCCGTCTATCCACGTTTCCTCCACGCTCTGTTCACTCAAGGCCTCCATTTTAATTTGCCAATCTGTTGTAATTGCTTTGAGAGCTGGCTGGCTCTACATATTTTCTTCGATATCCCCCTTCCAACACATGTGCATGTGTATGGATGTCTCAGACACTAGTTTGTCACACACAAGCGTACACACGCCACTCCACGTGCACAAAGCGTACCTTGGATGGCTGACACGCATTGTCAAACACAACCGCTGTCAGTTCACCAAAGCGGTGACATTCTAATATTATAATAACTCGGCAGCACAGATATCTGTCACCGCATGCTCCGTGTGACCTTTCTTTTTTCTTGTAGCGTTTTGTGATTGCCGCCGTGGATCTGAGGCTACATGAACGTGATTAAAGTAAAGGGCACCGAGATGGGAAGCAAAAATAAACAGTTCGCCCTTGAGCTGCAGACTGCGAGACTTGTGTGTGTGTGTGTGTGTGTGTTTCAGATGAGCTAAAATGTATGAGAAAGGGAGAGAAGGATGTGGAAGAGAGGAGGGGCAGCTTGATAGACTAAGATAACACTGCCATGTCAGTACCCAAAAGAACATTGTTGGCTGTCTGTCTCTCTCTGTTCATCTCTGCTGCCATACATATTACGAGACTCTATAAATCTGTTCATAGAAGTGACCTGCCTAGGCAGCATTTTAATTCACAAAAATACTCTATCCCTACGTCTCAATTCGCATACTATCCATCCTAAATAGTATGTGAGATGAGAATTAGTGTGTCTCAAATCATAATATGTTTAAAAGAGTATGTCAAAGTTGCCCATTTGGTCTATTTTTCCAGTAGATTTTGAAATTGTGGATCTGTGTATGCTTTTTTGGCTAATATTGCCCACAATCCCTTTCTTGACTGAAAGGGAGTTTGTTGCGGTTTGCGAGTTTGTAACGAATAAAGCATTGATAAGACAATACAAAAAGGGGCTTTTGTAGGCAGTATATTTCCATATTATTGAATTTGAGGCTCTCAATGGCCTACAGTCCACAGTCATCTGTTTTGCAATAGCTGTTTTTGAACGCAAGAATGCATCCTTATCTTGTGTTGTCACTAGGGTCAAGCAAGCCTGAGTGTGGTTTGTTCTATGTACAGCTGCGCGTTGCCTATACAGCTAGAGTTTCCCTTACTGCCCCCTACTGAAAACAGGTGGTACTTCAAGCTTGAATTGCTCCAAAGGTAGGAATATTCTTTATTAAGGTCAGTTCAATTGTGTTAAAAATGTTAACGTGTTATTTTTATATAACTAATAGCGTGAATTAACAGGTTAAATCAACAGCCCTAGTTTTAACAACTTAAACATTACAAAAGTTTAATGGTTGAACGCTGAAAAAATACATATTTTGTTCTCACTGTAGGATGAAGACACTGATCGGCTCATTAAGTTGCAAATGATCAGCTGCTCCATTTTGACAGGGAACAGAAAAGGATTGAGTGATTAATAATCATTCTCATCAAATATTGCTTATTGTGGATACTCTTGTGTGTTCTTAAGAGCTCTCTTTCTTGAAATTAGCTAAACTTTTGACATGTTTATAGCTAAGCTTCTGTTAATGGCACATATATTTCAATTTAACTCCATTACCGCATTGATTACTGAGGTTTGTTACCGCCACAGCAGCACAAGGGTGCACGTGAAGTATGTTCAATGGTACCGCAAACTTGCAGTGCATTGGCCAAGACTGTGGACAAGTCAAGACAAATGGTCACTATAAATATACTTATATATCATTGAGTGCCAAAAATCTTGATAAAAAGTAAGACCTAATGAAAAAATGTACTATTTTACATAATATTTGTGTGTTAAGTATTTGTTATGCTAATTAGAGTGTTACATTGTTAGCTTAGCAAAATGCTAGCAATTTTTGGAAAAATGCTATTTTTGTGGTTCTGCCTCTGTCCTTGTCCACACTAATATGTTTTCGTTTGAAAATGCAGTAATTTCACTACGTTTATGCCTCTAATCCAAACTAGAATGGCATTTTCCTCCACTGAAAACAGAGCATTTAAAAAGTGCTCTCTAGAACCAAATACCTAGTAAAATGATGACGTCAGGAAGCTGAAAACAAAGAGCTGAGCATCCGCGTACAGGACGCGTGATGCAGATTTCGTCATCAGCAGAATGCACGAGCACTAAACGCACCCAGCCTGATTTTTCTAGCCACGCGTCTTTGAACGCACAGAATATGCCTGGAGTTATTTGCACTAATTAGTGGGTCCACAAGGTGGCAACACTCACATTTGAGCCATGCTGTCACGAAGAAGCGTTAAGAAAAAGATGTAAATGTGGACAGTGGATTTGCAAGTCAAGAGCGCATGTGTGAGGAGGTCTGGAGATACCTGTATTTGTATAATTTGAGTCTGAAGGAATATAAAGACATTTTTATGGGTCTAAACTCCTGAAGAGAAAGTCCGGTGTATCATAGCAGTCGTAGCGCGCATGCGCCAATGGCCCGTGAATGCGCACTCAGTAATATGGAGTATACTTTGACAAGCTCAAAATGAAAGTATACCCAGGGCTTAAGTATGGATGTGGCTTATGTCGAGTGTTTCAAATCAGTCACTTATGAAGCTCTAATTCAGTTAGCATCATCAGCACAGTATGCGCCTGGTATTGAGTATCACAAAGCAGTTGTAGAATGAATGTGAAGAATGTGTCTGAAAAAGTGTACTTTGAAAGGCTGAGTGCTTGAGAGTGCATAGGATGGATCGGTGTGTAAAAAAGCAAAGTATACCTTAGCCTTTAGAAGGCAGCTGCCTATGTAGACAGTAGTCAGCAAGGCAGCTCACTGGGTTGTGGAACAGAGCTGATGAGATTCAAATCTGACCTTCCCATCTGCCTCTAGCCAAACATACATCCAGAGATGATATTCACCTAAACATAAAAGCACCACAGAAGGTATTTACAGTGACAGTGTTTGTTTATGAATGTGGGTGTATCTCTATTAGCATTTACAAGCAAAGGACACGGACACAATGTGGCAATCTGTCTCTCTGTTTGTGTGTGTGTAACAGGACAGCAGACTGTGAGTGCCCTCGTGGTGTCCTCTTCAGCCCACGCTTGGCTTATGTACAGAAACTGTTGAGGCTATTCAGCCAATGTCAGCACTTATGGGACCTGCCCAAGTGTGTGTACGTGTCTGGTCTGCTTTCTTTGTGAGGATCAAATGTAAAATCTGAAAATGGAAGGAAAATTGCTCATAAAGGGACTAAATAATGTTTTATGTCACATTTTAAATTTAGGGTTTAGGGTTAGTATTTATAATAAGATTAATTTAAAGATAAAGTTTGTTGTGTTTCTCCTATCCCGGTTTAAAAGAAAAGTCCAACGAAGAAGGGGAATTTGCTAAACGTCTTCTATATCTTTTTTTTTTTTTTTTTTTTGGTCTTACGGTATGTCAAGAGTGTAATGATATGTTTAGTCAGAGGGAAGGCCTGCTGTCTAAGACTTTGAGAACCCCTGAATTATACAGAGACTACCTAAATTCAAGGGTTTTCCAGAGATTGTCTGAAAAGACATGTGGATTAGCACTGAATCTCTGCACCCACTTCACTTTGTGTGTTTGTCATGTTTACTTGCAGTCAGACCCATTATCCTGTTTATTCTCATTCAGTTGTGCTTGTTGTCTCCAAAGAGTTTCAATTAAACTCAGACAATTGCAGCTTCAGTCAGTTGAAGTGAATGAAGGTGGCGGTAAGTCATATACAGATTAAAGTGATGATTGTTGAAAGGAAAACAGAAGGAGGAGAAAATAAGATATCATGTTTTTAAATCCACTTGTGTAACAAATTAAGATATATAAAGCTCACATTTTTCAATTTAATGCAATACAATCTGTTTGAAAATGAAATCGGAGTAAAAACTTTTTAAGACTAAGAATTTTATTTTATATCAGTGGTCATGTATAAATGTGTGATATTACACCGTTTATACTTAATAAGCTGACATTGTGTAAGGTCATGTAAATGCCTTAAACGGAATTCTTTTATTGGGGTAAGGTCATAAACAGTTTAGCAAAGACTGATTGACATACATAGATTTTTCCCCAGTACCACAGTTTGGCGTCGCATGTTAACACCCTTACCGGCGTTCTTACTGGCTAATCCAATGTGCGCAAAAGCTGAGAATAAAGCGATTATTTCAAATTTCATGTAAACATGGTTTTCAAACAAGCTAACTTTTGGTAATTGTCAGCATATTTGTGTACATTTAAACACACTCAGTGTTACTTTTCGCTTATACCATTTAGCTTCACATTTTTGTTTTGAACACATTTTTATAAATTTGTCATAATAGTTGGTGTAAAGACAAGCATGTTTCTTAGCATGTGTGGTGACAGGACGGAAAGTCTCACACACCCGCCAGCCTACTAACATAGCTTGCACAGTCAAACTTAACGACAGAAACACACACACACGCATACGCCAACCTCAGAGGAGGGATATGAGGCATTGCAAGGTCATTATGACTGGGACCATCGGGATCTGAGCAGCAGACAGATGGAGAGTGAATGGCTATTTACAGAATGTAACACTAGTTGCTTAGTGCATACTGTGCAGTATGTACTTGTCAAGGGGTGAGAGACAGGACCCAAAAGCAGAGGTAACAGTTCAATAGGATTTATTGACAACAAAAAGTTTCTCTTCAAAACAAAGCAAAGCCCAGGCAATGGTCTCTCCCCCTATACACAGGCAGAGAACAAGGAATCCTCCCTTCAAGGGAACTGGGCGACGATATCAGGCGATGGCGAATTAGAAGGTAGCCACACTTCTAGAGACAGGCAACCAACAGACACATGAGAGATCTCCAAACAAGACAAGAGAGCACGATTAACACTTCAGTGCAAACATTCACACCAAGTTGGTCACCTTGATAACAACTCACACAAGACAATGATCCAACATCGGACATGACACACTAGGGGATTTAAATAAGCGAGGAAAAAACTAGAGGCAGGTGCCGCTCGCAGCTGAAGGTTGTAATGATCAGCTTTCCCATGGAAGCCAGCGGCACCTGAAACACGTAAGGGCAAAACGTAAACACGCTTTGACAAAAACAGACAGGGAACGATGATGCCACAGCTCTTGTCAGACAAAAATCTTAACCTGGAAAGGTGACAGGGCCGTGACATCACCGGAGGGTGCACAGCGGCAACTCGCGCACTGCGGTAACCTACCACCGGACCCACACAAAGCACGTACACGAAACACAAGACAGACAGGGGACGATGATGTTATGGTCCTTGTCAGACAGAACCCAACCTGACAGGTAGACAGGACCATGACATCACCGGAGTGCACTCACACAAAGGAGGTACACAAAACACTGAGGCAGGCTGATACTGTCACGGTCCCGTCAGGCAGAACCCCAACCTGACAAGGTGACTGGACTGGACAGTACTATATATATATATATATATGCTGTAAACAAATAATAGAACAGATAATGATAAACATTTCAAACAGAAGTACTCCATATTGTTGTCGCATGACCTTATTTGTTGCATGCTATCATCTCATTAATAAACATCATTGTTTTGCATTAGTGGAAAGATGTCTTTGGATGATGACTTAATGGACAAGTTTGCAGTTGATATGAATTCCGATTCAGTCATCACAATGGAAATGAAAGGTCAAGCAGGGCACATTGCATTGGGGAATACATTATTCCTCATATTGTGCTCTTGTTGTGTAACACAAATTCTATAAAGCATATTGTTAAAATGTCTTTGAAAAATATAAGCAGTGTAACAAATTTATGTTAACATTTTATTAACATTTTAAAAACATTTATGCGCCAAATCAATGGTCAGGTGGTGTAACTAACATGCAGGAAGCCATTCTGTTGTCATTTGATCAACTAAATAAAAAATAAATAAAACAGAGAGGACCCCTTTAAGCCAACATCACTGTGAAATTGAAAACAAATATCAGATATTTTGACATTTTTATGACAATGCACATTTTATTCAGGTCAAATGGAGTGACCCCCCAAAAATCTTGAAAATTCATGATATTTGTAAAAATTCATTATTTACTGTGCAAAATATGTTTGAGCGTTTTTTTAAATTATTATTATTATTATTATTGTTAAATTGACAAATAATTTGTGTACACACGTATTTAATGTGCAAGAAAAGTAAGGAAAGTTACACCACTTGCCATATTTAAAAACATAAAATCTTTTTAATTCGTTTTTTGTTTTTGGGGGGAGGGGGGGGGGCGGGGGGATAAATGTTTTTCAAAAATGTATGAAACCAACATGGACACAAATATTACATTTCTACAAACTTGATACATTTTAGACTAGATTTTATAAAGATTTCTCATTTTTCATACTCTAAGACAACCTTATTTATCAACGACCCATATCCGTTTGAGAAAGCAAATGTCTGCAACTAAGGACAAAAGAGTGATTAACAAAGAGGCAGATATAAACAAATATAGCTCAAGTATTCTTCAAAAGCTTCCAACACACACACGCACACACACATACGGACAGAAGATGAAAAGTTTTTAATTCCAATCCCCCACTCTTTCTTTCTGGTTCTATGAGTGTGTTTCTGCCCATCTGTTATTGTGAGTGTGTTCTGACTCAGTGGCTCCAGTGATTGGGTTTAATCCCAGCTGAGTGCGTTGGAGAGAATGAAGGGCTTACAGACGCCGCCTCTCTTTCTGACAGACTTCAGTGGCCACAGAGTCCAGAGTACAGTCTCCACTCAACTATCATGAGGGTTAACCCACGTATGACAGGTTAAACTGGTCTAGAAAGAGTTGAGACAAGGACTCAGTTTGGTCCTCTCTGCAGATCTGAGCTTCAGACGCTTTAAACAGAAGTTCTCAGTTATGTTTCATAACTTACTATACATTTTGTCTAATATGTTCCACCTTAAATTCCTCTTGACAGAGAGTAATAATATAGTGGAATAATGTGTATAGAATTGCTCAGATAATTCAATCTTGGAAGAATTTGATGAGAAATTATGATGAGTTCAGATGGAAATCTCTGAGTTCTGATTACCGACGCTAGTGTCTTGAACATTTTGTGACTTTGTTGAGATCTCTTCTGAAACTTGAGACACATTTGAGATTGCTGGAGCAGATAGTTGTCTTATTCTTAGGAATAAAATCTGAGAATCAGGAGACCTCAGCATAAGTTTCCATTTGCTCTCCATTTAATTTCATCGCTATCTAGGAGAAACAATAGTGATGTTAAAAAGATCTCTAAAGAGAAGACTTTAAATTTATGTCTTTTCCCCGTTGTGAAGTCACGGAGCCACACCAGTTAAATTTGCCAAGTAAAAGTACATTTATTAATTCTGTTAGTTCTGTCAGACATAGGAGAGAAAGTGAAATTGTAATTATAATTATGTTATGCACTGGTTTTTGTTGTCTTTCCCATCTTTCTCTTTTTCTTCCTCATCTTTCTCTGAAGAGCAGTCTTTCTCATTTTTTTCTAAAGAGCGGTCTTTCATCCTTCTCTGTTACATTTGCAGGGTGTATTTAAGCATACCATAGCAGTTTAAAATAACTTCCCCTCCCCTTATAATGTAAAACACATCAACACATGCAACTTCAGGTCATATAAGGAAAGCTTACACATACAACCTTGACAACTTACATATGCAACCTATATAATACAACCTATATAAAGCTTACATATGTGACCTTGACTTACACTAGACTTTAGACATGCCTTGACTTACACAACATAAAGACATAAGTTTAATAATGTAAAACAAATGATCAATAATGCTACTAAATGATTATGAATACTAATAATGATTAATAATACTGATCAGCATGAAAACTTTAGTCTACAAAAGTCTTAATGTAATCCCATTACTGTCTAGGAGAGACAACTGAGATATTATAGAGATCAGAAAAGTCTTTATTTAATGTTAAGGCTTTCTTGGAGACACAATTGAGATATTATAGAGATTGATAAAGTCTCTAAACTCAAGGCTGTCTAGGAGAAACAATCTCAAACATCTCCTTTCAACCGTAGTACTTTTTCTTTTATATCTTTTTACTGATATAAAAAATTTCTCAATAGTCTCCATGTAATCTAAGTACTGTCTGGGAGAGACAATTGAGATAAATGAGCAAAAAAAGTCTCACAATTCTCCATTTAGGGCTCTACTTCTGTACGCGCACAAAGACCATGCACTACGTCATATCCAATTTTCGTGAGAGCGCTAATTCTAAGCGCAATTTTAGTTGCAACACAAAGCACAAGTGGCCATGAGTGGGAGTGTTTGCGCTATCTGTGGGTGTGTGTGTGCAAACTTTGGGTGTATTCTAGGGTAATGAATTGGCACAATTTTGCTAATTTGCTATTTAATAGGTCATTGTGCTAAGACGTTTCAATACCACATCTGTTTTCAGCTCAAAGTCCAAATTCATTTCCTGCATTTGCAGTTTGGAGATTCCACCAGCAGGTGGTAATAAAATCCATGTCCAATTGTATTTATGATCTAATTTGTATTTTTCCACCTGTTGTCGTAGATGGATTTTTAAGTCACTGCAAAAAAATTTTGGATTCGGTATGATGTTTTTGACCACTCAGAGTATAATTTTGATTATATTTTCGTTTCGTTTGAAGGGTAATCTGAATTTAGAAATATTTTTAGTTTATTTTTGTTTGTGTTTCAATAAGTGAATTTAATTTTTCAAAATCAAAACCGACCGGTAGAAGTGAAGTGCATGCTGATACAATCACTGTTAATACTTGTCATTTTTTGTGTCAGTAGTTGAAAATAACTAAAAATGCTAACATTTTCTAAAATTTAACAGAGCCTACATCCATATCTTGAACCACATTTTCCATGCGTATAAAAGGAGCGTGTCGCATTCAACAAGGACGCAGTTCAGTTAATGCACAAAATAATGTAATAAAGTCCATATTTCTGTTCTTCTAATTCATTGCATTCAGACCATTTACACTACCAGCTTCTTATGAAAGTGCTGTCTTTGTTTATATCGCTGGTGCTTGAGGGAATGGACTATATAAAAGGACTCAGATGCTGCAATAAGTGGAGAAGATCCTCCAAATTGAATTGCACTTGACCCAGCCCATTAGCACCTTGCACATGCGATTTCACAAAACCCACTTGCTCTTAAACTTTGCGCATGCTTGCATGAAAATAACAAAACTTCATGGACATGCCCATTGAGACTTTGCACTTATGACTTATGGCATAGTGCTGCGCTTAGCACTAGCGCTCTTAAAAAAGGGCCCTTAATCTTAATGCTTTTAAGGAGATGCAGTTGATATACAGTATATATAGAGATTTAAAATGTCTCTGTTTAAACTCAAGGCTGTCTAGGAGAAACAACTGAGATATTAAAAAGTTCTCATCTCCATTCAATCTTAGTGCTTTCTAGGAGAGACAGTTGAGGTATTATAGAGATCAAACAAAATATCTATTTAATTTCATTGATTTCTTGGAGAAACAACTGAGAAATTTCAGATATCTCCTTTGTGACTTTACATTCTTATGGGTCACTAAAGCTTTCATGACAAAATAATTCTTGATGTCTCATTTATCACCTACAGAAAACACACTCGTAGACAAGTACAGAGTGCATATATTTGTCAGTTCATATGCTTACTTCTTTATTCATCCAACCATTTATTCATCCATCTATCTGTCCATTTAATCATCCATCCATCTATTCACCCATCAATCTGTGTGTTCATCCATCTAATGCCACAGTACCGCAGCAACAGTGTTGTCGACTTCATCTTTTGCACACTTCAGCAGTTCCAGAAATGATGTTTCGGGTATCTTGTATATTGAACTAAAGCCTTTAACTCAGTTAATTGGCTAAAATGCATTTGATCTCTGGAGTTAGTGCTCTGTAAGCACAACCCAGCAAGAGGTGTCTGGCTATGCTCGGAATAGCACACTAGCAAACTGCTTGTACTATTTCTGCAGTATGTATTCTGTGCACTATATGCAAATTGTGTGTACGCATTGAATACATGGAAGGCTTAATACATTTGCCAAAATGTGCAATTTGCTACAATGCAATGCTCTCGACTTGACCTTCTTTTTTTCTGGCTTGATGAATGAACTGGAAGTAACATCAACAGTTATTTTTAATCATCTCTTTCTTAACTCATATTTAATAGTTAAGGCAATAAGAGGAAAACTGCAAGGCAATATAAAACAATATATCTCAAACACTGAATTGCTGTGCCACATAGAGATGAGAGATCAGACATATAAAGAAACCATATTGAATTTTCACTGTGGCCAGTTTTGTCTGACTTTTAAAATGCCACTTTGCCGTGTACACAACTCTCGAATACTGCCTTAATTCAAGAAAACATGAAATAGTATTTGCACCACATTTAACTTCCATAATGCAACCTGTTACTGAGCAGAATGGGTGAATCTCAAAAAAGTTGTCAAGAAATGTCATATTTCTCTCCACAATATAAAAAAAAAAAAAAAAATAAATAAAAAAATCTCAGTAGCCTATGTGTTACATTTTTCATTATTGTAATGCAACAAAATAGAATATTATTTAACCCTTAAATGCATGGGAATTTCTCCAAACACTCTTACATATTCGGGTCTTCAGAGACCCAGTACATATATCTATCAAAAATGGATCTACAAAATGCCCAGATAGTGTAAAACTTTCAAAAGAAATTCAAGACAGTTAGAAAATAATACAATAATATATATATATATATATATATATATATATATATATATATATATATATATATATATATATAAATTTTATATATATTTTGATGTTTTATTTTTCATATTTAAAAGAGATAATGCAGCAAATCAGGACAAATCTAGAACAGTATTCATTACTTTCACTCTGAAAGTTCATGAGATGCAACTGGCTGTCAAAAACATATTGAGCTACACATAACACATAAGATATTCATAAGTATTTTCTCAGGCACTTATTGAGTCTAAATAGATGCACAACTTAGATAATTTCAATAGTAAACCCAAATGACAATATTCATATCATACTGTTCATGTGTTATACTTGCTAAAGTTTACTTCGATGTTGTTTCTTCATCAAATAGCAATGTCAAATGTAAATCAAGTCAATCACTGAAACAACAGTGCCACCTTGACTAAGAAATAGCATGTACAGTATATTATGTACAGTATGTCAGGTTAGGGTTAGGTTAGGTTAGGGTTGGTTAGGTTTGGTTAGGTTACGTTAGGGTTACTCGTGGGATACTGATAAATCACCATTGTTGCACATAAAATCAGCGTTATAGTATTTATTTGTATGAATATAGTACTAATTTCTCTTATAATAAATAAAAATAGATATTCTGTGATAGTAAACTTAATAGATATGTAATATTATGGCTTTTATTTATTTTTTTTTTTTGGTATATATACACAATTTATAAGAGATAGATTGAGGAATATTATAGAGGTGTGGGTACAACTCCTAAAAATGGATGAGGTGCAGGGGTTGAAATGTGGTCCCAGGTCTCTAAAGACCCGAGGTATGCTTTCAAGCGTTCAATTGTTAAGTACATTTGCAAAGTACAATTGTAAGTATACATGTTGGTACTATTTGTAGTACTGAATTTAATTAATGCTGTTTATTTTCATATAATAAAAAAAAATGTCTGGACAGGATTATTTTCATTGTTATATTATAGTAATAAGTATTAGATTTTTTTGCATTGCAGTATTGAGAATTTGGGAGGGAAATGTGCAGAATTTCCATAAAAATAATGTGATAATGCAAAAAGCGGATTTATTTTATTATTATTCCTGGTTAATGTTAATAACATTTTGATAGAATATTATGTAAACGTTTTATGATTTTGTAAACACTTTTGAACTGTGCGTTGTAAGACCAGAAATGTTTACTGAGAAAGTAAATGTGGTCAGTTTTGATTTCAATCATTACTTATTACTCGGAAGGCCAAATTTAACATCACTGACGAAAATCGCCCTGTACTGTAAATATTGCATGTCTGATGTGAACAATCAAAGGTGTCATTGCTGTTTAACTGTGCAGATATGATTTTTGCACGGCTCGATGCTCATCAATCAGTGATCCAGTGGCCTCTCAGAGTTAAATGTCAGCTAAAGTAATTTCGACATTCAAAGAGAGTACCCTTAGGTAAACTGTACCATGCACACTTTATTCATGCATGCATTACAGTATTTTATTATACAAGTTCTGGCTTTATTTTGAATGTGTAGTTTATGTGGTATATATTGGCCTCTGTGTTGAACAGTGCTACTTTCAAGGTAATGGTAAAAGTTTTTATTAGGGTAATAGAATTCTGTTGTTATACATAAATCAGGATGAGTACCTGCCATTATTCTAGTGCTGCAAACAAAGGTTTTGCAATTTTTCCCCCAATTCGAATCTGTTTAATTGTTTATAGACTAAACCAAGAAAACAAAAAACATTACAATGGTAACCATTGTAGATTTACAGTATATGTACTGCACTGAACAAACGGATCTGATTTCCTCACTGGCAAAATGACACGATCCGATGGAATTTTAAAAACAAGTCCAAATTATACACTTTGCATACAAAGCCAAAGAGACTAATACCGAACATGTTCTTGCACAAAAAAAGCTAGACATAATGAAAAGAACAAAATGCAGATGTCTCAAGGTGCGTTTTTATATGCTGAAGTTATTTTTAACTTGACGCAGCGATAAAAAAAAATGTGGCGCTTCTTTGTAATACGTTGAAAAATCAGCAAGATGTGGCATAACAGTCAAAGACGAAAAACAATTGCAAGGACTCGTGCAAAAACTTGTTCGGTGTGAGCGGCCCCTAACACCATACCAAAATAACTGTTACAAAATTCTCTTTCATGGTGAATAGTGTACTGTCATTTCTGCACAATTAGTGACACAAAACGGGATTGCACCAAGATGATGTACAACGGTCAAAGTCAATTAAGTGCATGTTTACCTAAAAACGATTTTTAAAACAGCACAGATGCACGCAAAAACACATCTGCTATAAACGGCCCGCAACACTATACCCAAATAATTATTACCTTATTTTCTTTCATGGTAAAGTGTGTAATTTCTACGCCACTAGTGGCAACAAATGGAATTGCAGCGAGATGCGCCACAATATAAAGATGTTTATCTAGTGCATGTTTACATAGAAAAACACTCAGATGCTCTCAAAAATGCATTTGGTGTGAATGGCCCGCAACACTACACTGTGTGCCCAATTATTGGGCAGGTGAGTATTCTGATCATATCATTATTTCCATGCACATTTTCCAACTCCAAACCATATAAACTTGAATGCTTATTGGATTCAATCATTTTCAGGTGGTATGTATTTGTGTAATGAGGGAGGGTGTGGCGAAAGTGACTAACACCTTATATCAATGTGTGCATAATTATTAGGCAGCTTCATTACCTCAGGTAAAATGGGCCATAAAAGAGATTTAACTGACACTGAAGTCAGATATTGTAAAATGCCTTTCAGACGGATGCAACACTCTTGAAATAGCTAAACTATTAAGGCATGACCACCGGACAATCAAACGTTTTGTTGCGAATAGTCAACTGGGGCGCAAAAAACGCATGGAGAAGAAAAGGCGCAAATTAACTGCAAAAGACTTGAGAAGAATTAAACGTGAAGCTACCAGGAACCCATTATCCTCCAGTGCTACCATATTCCAGAACTGCAACCTATCTGGAGTGTCCAGAAGTACAAGGTGTCAAGTGCTCAGAGACATGGCCATGGTCAAGAAGGCTGAAACATGACCACCACTGAATATATTCACAAGTTGAAGCATCAAGATTGGGCAAAGAAATACCTGAAGACAGATTTTTCCAAGGTTTTATGGACAGATAAAATGAGAGTGACTCTTGATGGACCAGATGGATGGGCCCGTGGCTGGATCACTAATGGACACAGGGCACCACTTTGAGTCAGGTGCCAGCAAGGTGGAGGAGGGGTACTGGTATGGGCTGCTATCATTAAGGATGAGATAGTTGGACCTTTTCTAGTTGAAGATGGACTGAAACTCAACTCTCAAACCTACTGCCAGTTTCTGGAAAGTACTTTCTTCAAGCAATGGTACAGGAAGGAGTCCTCAGCATTCAAGAAGGCCATGATCTTTATGCAGGACAATGCCCCATCACATGCATCCAAGCACTCCACTGCTTGGCTAGCCAGCAAGGGCCTCAAAGATGCCCAAATAATGACTTGGCCCCCTTTCTCACCTGACTTAAATCCTACTGAGAACTTGTGGGCCCTTCTCAAACGTGAGATTTACAGTGAGGGAAGACAATACACCTCTTTGAACAGCATTTGAGAGACTGTGGTTACTGCTTCAGCGAAAGTTGATCGTGAACAGATCAAGAAACTGACAGACTCCATGGATGGAAGGCTCATGGCAGTTATTGAAAAGAAGGGTGGTTATATTTGTCACTGAATATTTTTGAAAGGCCAAAAATGTTATTTCATTGTCATTTTGTGTTACTTATTTGTTGTACCTACTGTACAAATTGATAATAAACAATTGAGTTGAGAGAAATTATTTTTGTAATTTAGTTGCCTAATAATTGTGCACACTTATATATTCCCCTGAGAAAGATAAAACTCACTTTTTCTTTGTTACACATTCAGGTTTGAGGTTCAATAACATTTTGGATTGACTGAGAGCATTGTGTTTGTTCAATAATAAAAATGAATCCTGAGGAATACAATTTGCCTAATAATTGGGCACGCAGTGTATAGCCAAATAATTATTACCTTATTTTCTTTAATGGTGCAGTGTGTAATTTTTGCACCACCAAACGGGATTGTGGGAAATAATGATTGGTTCCGAACAGGATCATGAAACACTCCCCCTATCTTTCATTTTTCTGACAAATAGGTTGGCCCCCCTTCAACCAATATTGCTAGGTCAGGCCACGCAAACAGATTGCAGTTCTGTTTGGTTCATAAATTATACACTGCACCTTTTATAACAAACATCGCTGTACACAAAGTATCTTTAGACAATGTGTTTGGTACGAAATGTAGGCCTCACTTGTAATCCTGTTGCCATAAAATGTATAGATGGGGATAATGTCCTTGTGCAAGTCTGGTCAATAAGACATAGTGCGTAATACCATTTGAATTGGCACCCTGGAGTGAAGTGTCATTTGGCGCTTGCATTACTTCTAATGGTGTAGCCATTAAACGCAACTGCCCTTGAATTAAGCTAACCTCTCAAACGCTCGCCCGGTTATTTCTCTAACATTAGATACATTACCGCTGCAGGCCTATTAGATGTTTAAGCTGCAGTTCAATAACAGTTTGAAAGGTTTCACATGCAGTCGATGAAATGTATGTAATTGATCGTTTCAAAGGCTTTTTATGGCCGTTCTTTTGTTGAGTGAATGAGATCGTTGAGTGCTGGAATTTTGCCTGTGCTCCAAGTGGGAATGAGTGGGAGTTTGCACCTAAAGCCCGGAGACGGGGGACAGGTGTCCGTGGGTGAGTCTGGACGCAGAGCAGGTGAATCTTCCCAGGAGAGTCACGAAAAACAGGGATTAAGAGATACAGAGAGTCAGTCACCTGTGTGTGCTGAAAAATGGGGATTTTAGACAACGTATGATTAAAGCAATAGCTCAACCAAAACATTTAAATTCTGTCATCATTTACTTATGCTCATGTCGTTCAAACCCAGAATGACTTTCTTTTTTAAAAAAAAAATTTGTACGAATATCTTGGCTGCTCTTTTTCAGATAATACATGTGAAAGGAGACTGTAGCTGGAAAAAGCTCCAAAATGACAAAAATAGTACAATAAAAGTACTCCATATGACTTGTGTGCGTATATTCCAAGTCATCTCACAGCATGCAGTAGCTTTGTGTGAGGAACAGACTGACATATCAGAAAGTCATACAGCTTTTAAACGACATGAGGGTAAATTTATTTTTGCCTGAATGAACCCTTTAAACAAAGATTAATTCATCATTTAAAATTGTAGTAATGTGGGGTAAAGAATTAAGAGTATTTCAGTGCCGGATGGCCTTCCATAATTATGCTGACATAATGGAAGTATGTGTGAAAATCTCAGCTATAAACCTCAACCATATGAACTCTCGTTACAAGAACATCTTGTGCAAACTCTGTAGACACAGTCTTAACCATTCTAGCATTTGTCAGTGAAAAACTTTCCAAACTACAAATTCACTTCTGCGTTGATTTCCAAAACTGTCAGGTGCTCATTTTTTCTTTATGAGCATGACTAGAATTTTTTTTTTGGGTCAGATAAAATCCAACTCCTCTGTTATGTCCAGATGGTGAAGTAACCTTTTCGATAGATGTAGTTGGATCAGCTACTTTTTTTTTTATCAAATTTGCATGGAGCACCCTTAACCATTCACCAATGCTGATGCAATCAGTATGCAGCCAATTAAACATGCTATCTGTACACTTCAACATGTAGGACTCAAATTAAGTCTATTGCTGCATTCCATTCAACTCTGAAAGTTGGAATTTCCAACATCCTACTTAGAAAAGTGCAATAGAATACCGCTTGATGTGGAACTTCCAACTTCCAAAACAAATGTGTAAATCTACAACTCTGACAACGCTCAGATGCAGGTGTATGACATCATGCAAACATGGTGGCACTGATGCAGATGTACACTGCAGTGTTACTGGCACAATTTCAGTTTTAAGCCAATAAAATTTATCAATGAGTCAAAATTCAAACATTCCATGATGATAAAACCTGTTTAGTAAACGTTAGCAGAGACGAGTGTGCAATTTGTTTTAAATATCCCACATTCGACTATAAATGGAATGCAGAATTAAAGGGATAGTTCACCCAAAAATGTAAATTCTCTCATCATTTACTCACTTTCATGCCATACCAGATTTGTATGACTTATCTTTCTAATGCTGAACACAAACAAAGCATTTCAGATGAATATTTCAGCTCTGTAGGTGCATTCAATGCAATTGAATGGTGACCAGAACTTTTAAGCTCCAAAAATTACATAAAGGCAGCATAATAGTAATCCATATGACTCCAGTGGTCAAATCTATGTCTTCAGAAGTGATATGATAGGTGTGGGTGAGAAACAGATCAATGTTAAAATCCTTTTTTACTATAAATCTCCACGTTCACTTTCACATTCTTTTACATTCTGAAAATGAAAGGGGAGATTTACAGTTGGTAATCAACCAGAATGAGCCTTATTATATCAATGATTAATACAGCTGTAAAACTTTAAATTATCACACATGAGACTTGTTAGTATGCAAGAGTATGATTTGTGATCCCAAATCACAAATGAGTATGTTGAATTGTGTCCAGTGGTTTTTCAAAAGTATGCATTCATGCGTAACTTATGGGCTAATACCACTTATAATCATGTGCGCTACGAAAAGGGAGGAGTTCGATTTTTCAGTTGTAAAAAATAGCGATAAATGTGAAGCAGTTTCAAAATGTATGAAATTAAAAGAGGCATAATATGGGTTTAAAAGTTACGAAAGTGGATAGACATTAACCCATGCACGCAGATGCAAATAGTATGTGACAAAAAGGTCTGTGGTATCAAGATGCAATTTTATGGCATCATACAGTTGTATGTCCTAAAATTGCTGTGCTATCTTACTACATACTCAAAAGTATGTACTTTGAAGTACATACTTTTAGTGCATAGTAGACGCATGCAAATTATGACACAGCCTATGACTCAGGGTAATGGAAGTGAATCTGTTGCTTGAATTTAGATTTCTCTGGGAACTTTCTGGGAAAAGTTTACATACTGAGCAAGTTTGAATTAGCACAAAGAGTGGGTTGTTGTTGTAGAAACAGAGCTTTTCAATTATGGTGACGCACGTAATGAATTTATGACATGCTGTGCTGCCCACGTGTGCTGAGAACTATCAAGAGAGACCTTTGTGTATTGTTGTTGAAAACAATACATGAAGCATTAGGTCCAAGATTTTGAGCTATAATTGATATAAAAGTATAAAGAAAATTATGTATTTTCATTTGTCAGCACATTTAATGGCCTTTTAGACAGTTTACATAAATTATCCTGCAGAGTGATATTTTTTAAAGAACAAATATTCCATGTAGTGTCTCAATTAATATGAGCTCATGAAAACAGCATGTATAGCTATAAGGGAATTAGGGAAAACAAAAATTGATGAATTAAATTTTTTTTTGATGAATTATGGCATGCCAGACCACAGGAAAATGCTTGAAATTTCGTGATACAAATATTTTTTTTTCCCAGTTATGCCTTTAAATGAAATCAGTTGATTCAACGTTGTCAGGAAATGAAATGCATGCTGTTTTCAGTAAAAGTTAGGATAGAAGTGACACTTCATCTCAGATAAATTATGAATTAGACTAATTAGATACAAATAATACTATTTGTATATAATAACTAGCATTACATCTCCCCTATCTTTCCAAGTCAGACCACCATCTAGACCACCTGTTTGTTTGTTTTTGTTTTTAATTAGTCTAATAATATATAAGTTAATTGTAAAGAGAGTGAAGGACCCAAGCTTTTGTTTTTCTAGGCCTCAAATATAAGGTTATTCGTTATCCATGATTCTTCACTTTTGAGCTCTGTATATTTTCTCTCTTTCAGAGGTTGGCTAGAGAGGCCGAGGACATCCAGAGAGAACATTCATGGCAAGACGGCATCAAAGTAAGTTCAAATTACATCTCTCTGAATTGAACGAAATGTGGACGTCCTGCTGTTTAAAATGGAAGCACTAATGACCTCGGAAACAAAAAGTGTTGTGTGAGATTTCAAGTTCTAATCTTTCTGAACCTTATAAATGAGAGTATGAGAACAATCTAAGAACGGCTTTCTCTCAGTAGCAGTGGAACAATAGTAATTACTGGCGCAGACATTGGCAGTTTTGATTGAACTTTTCAAAAGTGGATATGAAAAGTTTTTCATATGTGCCCAAGATATGTGCTTTTAAACACTTTCCCTGTTCTCTATAGTTGGTTGTTGGCAATCTAACATTAACTGAATCAACAGGGCTGTGGTTTTACATATCCATGGAGTTGGACGCCCCATTGATTGCTCGCTGAGGTTATTTCTCAGCGCAATTGACTTGCTAAGTTAGTCACGATTTCAAATGCAAGAGTAACTCTTTCAATGAGATCCCCTGGAGTGGCAACCCCGTGCGCCCTTGGAGGATTGAAATGCAGACAGACTGAACTTGGGCAGCATATTGTGAGAAACAATCTGAATTTGTAAATCTATATGTGCATTAACGTGTCACAACTAAACGATTTTGCAGTAATTTGTCCTCTTGTAATCATTATAAATGGTATCAGATGGTAGGGCTGTGCGATATCATGTAAATCGCTAGAAATATGTTAACCGGTAGAGATTTTGCCATGCTGTTTATATTGCAGTAGATATATCTGCGTGCTATAAGTGGGCAGGACTGCTTTACGTTATTTTCACATGAGAGTGAAGAAAAACATAAAGTAACGTGAAAATACAGGGCGGGACATGTCCCAAAAAATTTAACAACACAAGGCACGGGGCCTGGATAACTCAGCGAGTAAAGACGCTGATTACCACACCTGGAGTCGCAAGTTCGTGTTGAGTGACTCCAGTCAGGCTTCCTAAGCAACCAATTGGCCCGGTTGCTAGGGTGGGTCGAGTCATGTTGGGTTAACCTCCTCGTGGTCACTATAATGTGGTTCTCGCTCTCTGTGGGGCGCGTGGTGAGTTTTGCGTGGATGCCGTGGAGAATAGCGTGAGCCTCCACACGTGCCATGTCTCCGCGGTAACGCGCTCAACAAGCCGCGTGATAAGATGCATGGATTGACGGTCTCAGACGCGAGAGAACTGAGATTCGTTCTCCGCCACTCGAATTGAGGTGAGTCACTACGAGGACTTTGAGCGCATTGGGAATTGGGCATGCCAAATTGGGAAGAAAAAAAAAAACAACACAAGGCACAACACGAGTTTAGTTGTTTATGGTTGCTGTATTTATATATATATATATATATATATATATATATATATATATATATATATATATATATATATATATACACTATACAGTTGTGCTCAAAAGTTTGCATACCCTTGGAGAATTGGCAATATTTGTACCATTTTTAAAGAAAACATGAGTGAGCAGGCAAAACACATTTCTTTTATTTCTTATGGGATTCATATTCAACTGTAGGTTATAACAGAGTGGCACAATCATAAAACAAAACATGGCAACAAAGAAAAAAATGAAATGACCCCTGTTCAAAAGTCTGCATACCCTTAGTTCTTAATACTGTGTATTGCCCCCTTTAGCATCAATGACAGTGTGCAGTCTTTTGTAATAGTTGTCTATGAGGCCCCGTATTTTTGCAGGTGGTATAGCTGCCTATTTGTCTTGGCAAAATGCCTCCAGGTCATGCAAAGTCTTTGGTCATCTTGCATGAACTGCACGTTTGAGATCTCCCCAGAGTGTCTCGATGATATTAAGGTCAGGAGACTGTGATGGACACTCCAGAACCTTCACCTTTTTCTGCTGTAACCACTGGAGGGTCAACTTGGCCTTGTGCTTAGGGTCATTGTCGTGCTGGAAAGTCCAAGGGTGTCCCATGCGCAGCTTTCGTGCAGAAGAATGCAAATTGTCTGCCAGTATTTTCTGATAACATGCTGCATTCATCTTGCAATCGATTTTCACAAGATTCCCCGTGCCTTTAGAGCTCACACACCCCCAAAACATCAGTGAGCCACCACCATACTTCACAGTGGGGATGGTATTCTTTTCACTATAGGCCTTGTTGACCCCTCTCCAAACATAGCGCTTATGGTTGTGACCATAAAGCTCTTTTTTGGTCTGTAGATATATATATATATATATATATATATATATATATATATATATATATATATATATATATATATATATATATATATATATACACAGGGCTGGGAGGGTTACTTTTATTGTATTCCATTACAGATTACAGAATACATGCTGTAAAATGTAATTTGTAACGTATTCCGTAAGATTACTCATTGTCAGTAACATAATCTAAATACTTTGGATTACTTCTTCAGCACTGGTAGATTTTTTCACTTGTTTTTGACTATAAAAACAAATCTGCCAGTACAGTCAAATAAGATACACTTATATGAGAAATGCATGCTCAGAAAAAGACTAAATATCTTACACAGTGTAGCTTGTCAAGTCAATTTATTTAAAGGATTTATTACATTGTTTTACAGGAAAAAAATATTAAAATACTTATTAAGAGTAATATTTTTGCAGTACATCTTTGCACTAATATCAGTAGGTCTTACTAGAGGGGGAAAAAAATCTAATGTGGATTTTCTTGACAGAATTCATTATAAAATATAATCCAATTTGTGCATGTAATGGCTATAAATAGCATTTTACCTTGACATAATGCTAAATGTTCACATGGCAGTTTACACAAGGAACTATTTCTGATGTTACAAACTTCAAAACCCCACAGAGTGTATACAACAACATCATCTTCTGATCGTTTGTGGACTCTGTTCATATACATCTATTATTTGTAGTTTTCTATATGATGCTACAGGCTACATTGGTTAGTATTTCTCTTATGAGCATTTTTTATTCTTGTAAACCGCATGAAAAATGGACAAAGCATATAGCCTTTTAATCGTGTATTACCAACTGATTACCAACTATTTAAATTAGTGGAATACAGTTACTCATATTTTGTATTTAATATACGTAATCCCATTACAAGTACTCCGTTTCTCCTCAACCCTGTATATACAGTATTATATATAAACAGTATACACACGTTAGACTTTATATATGCCTGAGGGCAAATTTGGTGACTATACAATACATGCCAACAAAAATACACTCATAGCTTCAAAAACACACACACCAGATCAATGTGTTCCATATATAGGACACACACAAACACACACCGCTGTGCAACATTGGACGTCTCCACAGAGACCGCACTTGCTGTCATGCTACACTTCCCACAAATGGATTTTTAACCCTGGTACTCCCACGGGATATTTGAGAAAAGGCTCTAAAACTAATAATTATGAGACCTCCTCACCGAGAGAGCCCATCTCTATTCATGGCTGCTTAGCCACTAAAGTCACCAGCGTGATGGGGGGATTGGGAAAGGAAGATGGATGCTGTCTATTACCCAGAATGCAGGCATCCCCAGCTGCACGGACACATACCTCATATATGTCCACCCCGGAGCATAACACCAAGTCTGACATTATGTCAGACTGTACGATACCAGTGGTGTAGTCAGGGCCATACGCACATATATGCCGTATGCTTACTTTTTCCCAGGGCTGTTTTTTTTTTGTTTTTTTTGCCTCAGAAGTCCATAATCTACTGTCGTGTTAGTTTCCCTTTAACTGTATTTGATTCTTTTTTGTGAAACTGGAGAGTCTTTGTTGTAATTGGTGCATTATCACTTGAATTCTGCCATTCCCCGCCCCTGACAACCGCTGTCACCGCCATCATCGACTGAGGGAATTTATAACAGTGAGTGGAGAGAGAGAGTCACCCTCACGCTGAAGCAGTATCCATATGAAATCCATACGTGATGTCGTTTGTCCCGTATTTTAGCGTCACACACCCAAACTGCTGAGAATGTTTCACAAATCGAGAGAAATGGACCTGAAACACACACACCTTTCGCATAAGTGGTGTGAGATATCGGATGTTGCTTTACACGGACGCTACACTTGACAGAAATGGGGGAAATATCAGTGACAATCAGCGCACATCTTCTGTCGTGTTTTCTGTCAGAAGCAAGATAATTTTGTCAAAATCATATAGAATTCGAGTGTATGTTAATTGTTTCCCACCATTGGGATTTTAAAACACCAGTAAATGCAACTATTCATGACATGCCATTACATTTGATTGCATATGTCAGAGCTCGTTCTGGAAGAGAGAGAGAGAGAGAGAGAGAGAGAGAGAGGTAAGAAAAACTGCATTACTGCATTAATTCAAAATAAAAGTACAGTAGTACAGAACATGATTTTCTTACATTTCCCTTATGATAAACACTATTTACTGCCAAAACAAAGACACTAATCCAATGAAAAATACACTATTTTCATGTTAAGCCTTTTCTCTCCATTTCTCTCTTCTTCCTGGTCATTGTATTAAAGCATTTTTCATTTTAAGTTTAGTAGGGGACGTTCGCACTGAACGTGTTTTTGCATACGTCCGAGCTGTTTTTCAATGTAAAGCGACGTCTCACGCAGGAACGCCGTAAATATGGGTCATTCCTACAATTCTGTGTCATTTCAGTCCCCATTACAAGTGTGTGTGGAATTTATATTGCTTAATTTCACCCGATTACAATTTTGATAGGCTTGTTAAAAAGAATAAAGACTATACACTTCTGTGGGCTTAAAAGTTACATTTTAAAAGACTGTAATCCTTTTCTATTGCACTGTCACTTCCTCATGTCCCAAAAACTGCATGTCAAACATCTTTGACAAAAATACATGATAAATCATTGGATTTCTCTTTTTCCCCTCATACAGTTAAGAGTTAGTGTTACATTCTCTCACCAACATGTGTAATTTTAACACTGATAGTGGAGTTTTTTGTGTGTCCCTTGATTTACTGCGCACCCCGTTATGTCATGATACCATGACCTTTCACTGAAGATATATGTTAGGAAATGACATCACACACACTGAAGGTGGACATCAGCCATTCTGCAAAATTTCTTCGAGTTGTTTGAAGTTTATAACTCTTAATATTGTTTTATTTATGTTTTCCTTTATTTTGTGGTGTTAGTCATATGTGGTCAAGCATAACATGTCCACCCTATTATGGGAAGATATATGGAAAATTAATATAATTTTAAAATGTCAATATGCAGTATTTATGTTAACAGAAATAAAATCATAAATATTAGTTTACAAATATGTTTCCTAGTTATCAATCACAGACCATGTAGTGGCTAATTTATCCACTGAATGTCCACCCTGATGTATGACTAATACATTCTTTAATGTGTCCCTGTAATGATGAAACATGAAGAAACTTGTAAAAGTATGTTTTATTTTTCAAAGTTTTTAAAGCCGGAATGTCACCGAATTGTAGGAATGACCCATTTACAATATGTACAGGGTTGCAGTTCCGCCGCTCTCTATATGCAGATTACGCAGTCTTCAGTAACAGTAAAGTACAGTCTATAGGAACAGACAACACCTCTCAAGTTTTGATGTATGAATTACTGTAGATTAATGTTTACTGACAGTTTGTCCTTTTTTAAGGCTTTAGTTGTGTTCTTTCAAGTATGTTTGCATGCTGAGTAAATGTTTGCTAAGGCCAGTATCACTATTTTTATTCCTCGTACTTGGGGTTCGGAATTTAAATAGGCTTTTTTTCGGGATTTAAAATTGAATGCGTAACTTTCATGACAGAGCTGAATGATGCTTCCAATTGTGCAGCTTATTAATAGAATATTCAGAGTTTAGTACAAGTTCAACTGACCGCATTTGTGGCATAATGTTGATTACCACAAAAATTCATTTTGACTCAAAAATCTGGGTAACAGTGAGGCACTACAGTGGAAGTCAATGGGGCCAATCCGTAAACATTTTAATAATTATCATTTCAAAAGTATAGACACAAGACATAAACAATGTGTGTGTTAACATGATTTTAGTGTGATAAAATCAAAAAAGTAACTTTTTTTGTGTAAAGTGATATCCAGTTTTACAACTTCATTGCCATGACCATGTAATGTCAACAAACCCTAAAATGACTGAAAAAAATTATGATTTAAGCTCAAATAATACATTAATTTTAACAGAAGAATGAATATAAGTGCTATTATAAAATTATAAGCTTCACATTTCTGCCTTTAAACCCTCCAAATATTGGCCACATTCACTTACATTGTTTTTTCGATTTTTTTCTTCGAAGAGTCAAAATAATTTTTTGTGGTTATCAGCATTATGCCACAAATGCTGTCGATTAAGCTTAGCTTGCATTGAACCCGGAATATTCCTTTAAGGAGAGGTGTATTTCTACTTTTCTAAGTAAACAGACTCACTTTGCCCAGCAGATAATAAACATGGAAAAGAAAAGCAAAATCCCAACAACTTGCATCGAAGAAGTCTTTCTAAACTAGGTTAAAAATGACACCTGGTCTCATAAAACACATTACTACACCTACTTTTTCTGCTAAATCAGTCATATGTGGCTCGTTGTATGTATCGCAGCAGTTTCCTTGTGACATGAACACAAGAGGTGCTAAAACAATGATTTTTATTCCCTTTCACGCGAATCAGAAACACTTTTCACCCAGATTTTCACTCAGTGCTATCTTATGACATCTAAGCATATTTACTATAGTGCATGGCTTGTAAGGCGATATATTTTAACCATTGCTTTACATATCCAACTATATTTAAACACTTGTTCAAATGCCATTAAATTGCATGGTAACTCAACTGATAGAGTGATGCATTTGCGATGCAAAGGACCGGGGTACAAGTCCTGAAGAGCACGTAGTTGTGATGTGGTTGTGTTTTTCATCTCATATTTGCTTTTTATCACACTATCAGTTAGGTTTAGGTTTAAGGTTTAGGGTAGGGAAGTCAGTATTGTTGATTTAAGACTTGATAGAGCATTAACCTTAAAAACCTCATCTTGTTGGGAGAAACTCACTTTTTGTGCCACACAGTGGACATTTCACCTCAGAACTGCTTCGATAAGTGTAGGAGCAATGTAATATCAATGTGCAAAAATGACGACACAGATCAGGCTCTAAAAAAGGCCACTGTTAATTGTTTTGGTGGTTTGAGAGTAACATTTCCACTGTGAACACACAGACAAGCACACACACACACACACACACACACTTGTTGCTTTTTTTTTTTTTTTTGTAGTTGTTTTTTTTTTTTAATGTTCAGAACACTGACTATTGCTATAGCACATTTAACATGCACTCCACCTTGCCTTTCTTTATCAATCTACTTTACCCCAATCCTGTCAATTCTGTTCCTTTTTTTGCCCCCGTTTTCATTGACACACCTAGTTTTCTCAGTTTTCATTCACTAGCAGTTTAATATATGGTCTTTCTCTCTCTTCCTCTCACACCTCCCTCTTATCTATCCTTGTTTCTAATCAGTCGTGAAAACAGTTTCAAAATATCATATTGTTGCAAATACTGCAATTGAATCCTAATGGCGTGTGGACATTAATAATGTATTGTGGGCTGATTTCATTTGCCTTTATAATTAAGCCAGGTAATGAAGCTCTGTAGGGGCCAAACCAATTCAAAGTCTTCACAGGAAAGACGAGAAAGTGAGGAGGGGCTTCGAGGAGGCTGAGACATAGTGTGTCCTTCACTGAGGAGTCTCTTCATGTGTCGGTTTTAGTTTTGAACTACTCTTTTTGAGCACCGCTCTAACTAGATTAGGTCTACATGCTCTTTAGCACATTAGGAGCGCAAACGTAAGAGTCTTAGAGTGATGGGTGGCAAACTCCACTAGTAAAACTGGGAACTTGGGTAATATGTATGAAATATTACACCATCTCCCGTTAATATTCAACAGACATTTTATGAACCTCATGAAGCTTGACAGATATAGAAGGCAACTGCGTGTTCTCATCCTAGTTTATTCTTCATAACCTGTCAGCAGTTGTAATAAATTTAGTATTACAGTACACAGCAGTGAGAACAGTGCTGTGTTAGCGAGCCGAGGGAGTTGTAGTCTTTTTGTAGTCGTCGCATTGACTGCACCAGTTTAAACTAGACAATTGCATTAATCAGCTGAGAAATGCTCTCAAACCAGTTGTGACAAAGAGGCCGGCCTAAACGACCTTGAGAAATAAGATGCAATAAAAGAATTTAAGGACTATTTCACACACTGTTGCATTCAGATGGATTTAAAAGGCCGGCGTGCCACGGCTGCTGCTGCTGCTGTTACAAGCCTAGCCCGGAGAGCTCAGTATGCATTGCTGTGGACAAACATGACAACCATTACATTTAATCAGCTCATTCGGTATTGTTGATGGTATTGAACAAACAAATATAAGGGTGGTTCTTCAATTAGGGAACTTTTCTGTCCCCCAAGATGATATTATAGAAATAAAATGCTTAAAAATCATTCTTGTTTTTAAGTATAGATTATAATAGCTCTATACTTTTATTATTGTGTCTCTATGTGTCACATCCGCCTCAAAATTCGAAATGTTGTGCATTATGAGATGCTATTCTGCTCAGTACAACTGTACAGAGCGGTTATCTGAGTTACAGAAGCATTTCTGTCAGCTCGATTCAGTCTGGCCATTCTCTGTTGACCTCTCTCATCAACAAGCCATTTCCATCCACAGAAATGCCACTCACTGGATGTTTTTTGTTTTTCGCACCATTCTCTATACACTCTATACACTGTTGCATGTGAAAATCCCAGGAGATCAGCAGTTACAGAAATACTCAAACCAGCCAGTCTGGCACCACCAATCATGCCACAATCTAAACAATCATGCCACGGTCTAAACAATCATGCCATGGTCTAAATCACTGAGATCACATTTTCCCCCATTCTGATGGTTGATGTGAACATTAACTGAAGCTCCTGACCCATATCTGCATGATTTATACATTACACTGCTACCACACGATTGGCTGATTAGATAGATCATTCTAGTTTTAAAGGATAGTTTTAATACAGTAGCTTTAAACTTGTTTTATAGTTTTTCTTATACTATTTTTGCTTGTCCCCTACTCAGACTTTAATTTTTTTTAATTTCTTAAAGATTTTTATTTATAAAAAGCATTAAAATCATGGAAAAATCAACTCTTTTTTCTAAAATCATAAAGGTTCATATTTTCAATTCATTTGGTATTTAAAAGGCTTAAACAATTATTCTAGTTGAAAAAAAAATTAATAGCTTTACACTTTTTAATTGTCTTTAATTACTTTTTCCTTATTTCTATATTTGTAAAAATGTATATCATCCAGTTTTTTTTTTTTTTTTTTACTTTGACTTTGTAGATATAAATGCATTAAAGTCAGGGAAATTCAACTTTGCTCTTTTTCCTAAAAAACTTAAAAGATCATATTTTCTATTAATTTATTATTTAAAATGCTTAAACAATTATTATATTTTTTAATTATATTTTTTAAAAGCTTTACAATTTTTAATTATCTAATTATTTTTCCTACTTTTGTAAAGTCTTGAAATGTTAAATTTGCCTGAATTTCCATATTTCTAAGCGTTAAAATATGGGATACTCAGCTTTGTCTGTATCTAAAAGTTAATTGGCTCTTTTAACTGTAAGGCGGGACTTCTTTTCTACATCCGTTGACCGTTGGGCACTCAGAGCCCCTTGGTTGAGTGTTCCAATTTCTCCCATTCATTTTAATAGAAGTGGCCCATCTCTGCTAAATAATCTCTGGGTATACGGTTATCTATCATGGCTGTCAAGGTAATAAAGTGTGTGTGGCAGCCGCGATGTCTGGCTGTTCAGGAGAAGTGCACGAGGCTAAGTGATGGTGACTCGCGCAATGAAGTACGAGCTGCCTCGCTGGTCGTTACGGCAACAACAGCTGTGGTATTCTGGAATCTGGGCCGATGATGTCACCTCTGTTAGCACAAAGCACAGATGGACTGAGGCAGGTACTGAACAAGCAGTTCATAAACACACAGACGCACACACTTGCATGGGCAGGCGTTCTTGTTCTCACACAGTTGGTCATGCATACACAAACACACACGTGGAGCACATGTATGGGAATACACTAAATGTTGGCATGGAACATTGCGAGTGAAACAGCTTATCAAACAAGAAAAAATGTAGGGCGGGGATTTGAAAATATGGGCATTGTATAGCAGAACGGAGGCAGATAATAATGATAGTTATTTATTTGTATTCATATTATTTTTTTATTATTATACTTCAAATATTGTTATTGATATACTTTTTATCGATCGTTAAATTATATTTAAATATAATAAATGTCTAACTATAAACAACTAAATAAATATAAATGAACATAACTATTGTAATTTAATTAGTAATATGACTATATATTTAATTATCATATATGATAATTTATTGTAGTTACTTATTTGCTATTATTATTCTTTTTTCATTATTATAATTACTTTATATACTTGACAAAAACAGTACTTTTTTTTAGGTGGTCAGACTTATATTCAGTAATATTACCTAAATTTAAAAGGATAGAAATTCTGTCATTATGAACTCAACTTTATATTGTTCCAAACCTGCATGTCTGTTTTTCTTCTCTGGAACACAAAAGGAGATGTTAGGCTGAATGAGCCTCAGTCACCATTTACTTTAATTGCATCTTTTTTACATACAATATACACTACTTTTACATTTACGCTTATTCATTTGGCAGGCGCTTTTATGCAAAGCAACTTACAAAAGAGGAATATAACGATTCATCTTAAGGAGACAGTAATACAAAAAGTGTTGCATTACAAAGTTTCAATTGCATCAAAATACTATCCAAGAAAGATCAGGGTGCAACAAGAATTTTATAATATATAAGAAACTGCTAGTAAAGATAATTTATTATTTTATTAAAGTTAATCATTTTTTATTTGATATATAATTATAAATGATAAAAATTTATTAGTAACTAAATTTTCATTAGTTTTATATTTATTATATTTACGTATTTATTTATTTATACAGTGTATATTGTACTGTGGGGTATGCAGTAAGCATTGTGCTAGTATTTCATTTGAACAATGGTTACATTCAGAATCGCATACTACCATACAACCATATTTTTAAAGGACAGAAATAGTAAGAGTAGTATGAAAAGTTATGCAATTCAGAATTTATCCAGAACTACAGTCAAGCTGCACTTTTTAAAAAATTAGTTAGCAACACTACAAGATACTTACAAAAAGTAGTGAACTATATTGAAGCTATTTAAAGTAAATAATTTTAGATATATAACAATCATATTATATTATTTATTACAGTTTATTTAGTATATACATTACATATTATTATTGATATATTTATTTATTTATTATAAATTAAATTGCAAATATACGTAGTTACATATAACTTTGTAACTGTAAAGAATAAATAAATATACCTAATTAAACATAACGTCCTGGTTACTTTCATAACCTCCATTCCCTGATGGATGGAACAAGACGTTGTGTCGATGTAGTGACACTAGGGGTCACTCTTGGGAGCCCTAAACACCTCTGCTTTTTGAAAAAAGGCCAATGGGACATACGGGTATAAAAGGAGCTGGCATGCAACCACTCATTCAGGTTTTGTGCTGAGGAGCCGAGACAAGGTCCCGGCCATTTCAGAGGGTAGTTCAGCGTTGTGGCAAGAGGGACACAACGTCTCGTTCCCTCCATCAGGGAACGGAGGTTACGAAAGTAACCATGACGTTCCCTATCTGTCACTCACTCGATGTTGTGTCGATGTAGTGACACTAGGGGCCCCTATACAATATGCCACAACTAGCTGAACTGTGCTACGTGGACTGGCAGAACGAGACGGGCAGACTGCTGTGTGCCTCATAGCCAGCGCACCAGGCCATCACGTAACCTCCCCCAACGCTCTTATGAGCGTCGAACGGTCCTTTGGGAACAAGTTGACTGCCCAACAAGTAGGGACAGGCTAACCCAGCCGTGGCCTCTTTTCCTCTTTTTTCTCCCCAAAAAGAGTGGAATTTTGTTTACCAGGTGGGGGCCATAAGTGTCTACATCGTGGGGGGGTGTCACTCCCAAGGGGAAGACACAGCAGAGACCACACCCCGCCCGGAGGAATACACCCCGTATTTCCGAAATACGTCACATGGTCTTACCGAGTCTTGTCGGAAGTATGTCATGTGGAAAATTCCCATGGTAGGTCCTACCCAACGGGGGAGAAGTTCTACAAACACGGTGACCGGGGGCAGAGGAACCTCTGCCCAAGAATGACGCAGTTTGCTGACAGGGAAACGATTTAGCGAAAGGTATATCACATGGGGTCACCTATGGGGAACAAGCACATGTGGAGCACCTACCCCAGTACAGGGCTTAGTTAGCATGTGTACTGGGCCGGCAGCGAGTTTCTCCGCAAACTCGTCTGCCACAGGACTAAGGAGGAAAGTCATCCAGGGATCACAACTTGTGAACACAACTGGGAGTCAAAAGTGCACGCCTTCACCTCATGGGAGGGGAAAGGCACTATGCACAAGCGGTACACCCGGCCAGCTGTCCCGGAACTTACCTGCTCGTACCTGATAACACACGGGACGAAACCGGCTCAACCCAGAGATTATAGAACCTCACAAAGGTGTTGGGTGTTGCCCAGCCCGCTGCTCTGCAGATGTCTGCCAAAGAGGCGCCACTGGTCAAGGCCCAGGAGGCCGCTACACTCCTAGTAGAGTGGGATCGTAACCCCACGGGGGCGGCACGTCCTGAGCGTGATATGCCATCATGATGGCGTCAATGACCCAGTGGGTGATCCTCTGTTTGGAGACAGCGCTTCCTTTCCGCTGTCCACCAAAGCAGACAAAGAGCTGCTCGGAGCTTATAAAGCTCTGTGTGCGATCCATATAGATGCGTAAAGCACGCACCGGACAGAGAAGGACTACAGACAGGTCCCACAAGGGGATGAGATGCGGTCTGGAGGGATTCAACCTCCTAGCGCCTCTCAGGAACCTGACGATCAAGGTGTGCTTCCCCAAATACTTACCATCCACTGCATCGTGATGTGCCGAAATGGCAGCTACATACACCTTCAAGGTGGAGGGGGACAGCCACCCCTCCAGCCTCTCCTGCAGGAAGGAAAGCACCGATCCGACTGCACATCTCTGGGGGTCTTCGTGTCAGGAAGAACACCACTTAGCAAACAGACGCCACTTCAAGGCATACAGGCGCCTCGTAGAGGGAGCCCTAGCCTGAGAGATCGTGTCTACCGTGGGTGGTAGGCCGCTTAGGTCTTCCGCATCCCGTCCAAGGGCCAGACGTGGAGAAAGAAGGTCCTTCCTCAGGGAAATTCGCAAGTGGGGGCTGTCGCGAGGATCATGAGGTCCGAGAACCACGTCTGGGTGGGCCAGAAGGGTGCTACTAGGACAACCTGCTCCTCCTTCCTGACCTTGCACAGGGTCTGTGTAAGTAGGCTCACTGGGAGAAACGCATATTTGCGTAGTCCCGGGGGCCAGCTGTGTGCCAGCGCGTCTATACCGAGGGGTGCCTCGGTCAGGTCGTACCAAAGCGGGTAGTGGGAGGATTCCCGGGAAGCAAACAGGTCTACCTGTGCTCCACCGAATTGACTCCAAATCAGCTGGACCACCTGGAGGTGGAGTCTCCACTCTCCCCTGAGCATTATCTGTCGTGACAGTGTGTCCGCTGCTGTGTTGAGGTCACCCGGGATGTGAGTGGCTCGTAGCAACTCCAGAAGAGGAGACGGCGGGCGAGTTGTCCGTCAGGACCAACACGTGCTTGCCCTGGATCAACGGCCAGAACCTCCGCAGGGCAAGCAGTACTGCCAAGAACTCGAGGCAGTTGATGTGCCAAAGAATTCAGTGCACTGAATGAAATCGCTCGACTCCGATGAGAAAATCTGAATGAGTGGTTGCATGCCAGCTCCTTTTATACCCGTATGTCCGGGGGAGTGGCATGCAAATTCCACTCGCCAATACCCATTGGCCTTTTTTCAAAAAGCAGAGGTGATTAAGGCTCCCAAGAGTGACCCCTAGTGTCACTACATCGACACATGTCAAGTGAGTGACAGATAGGGAACTATTGTTATTTAATTTGTGGTTACTATATACTTAACAAAAACAGTATTATTTTAGTCTGTCAGACTGATTTAAAGCTTAAGTATGTAATTCTTTCTATGCTAAAATGCTTTCCCCTATACCAGCTTAATATGCAGGGAAAGCTTTTAAGGTGCTGTAAGCAATTTTTCATGGAAAAGTATGCAAAAAATGTTCCTACTTCCTTAAAGATATTCATAAAATAAGTGTCCTGAGATATCTCACCGGTCTGTGTGACAGCTGTAGACTTTGTAAACAGCAAACAAAAATATGTCCGCAGACCACATTTGCAAACATTTTGCTCGTTCTCATAGTGTTGTATTTGAAGCGGATCATTGAGGCTATGATGTTTGTCAGTGTATGGCGTTACAGTGCCACTGTTGAACTTGACAACCACAGGAACAAACAGTGCTGTTCTTTTACTCGGCTTTGGTCTCAAAATTATCTTTGGAGTGCGGAGATTTGGAATGAGGGGCCATGGCTAAGGGAACGGCTTAGTCACGTGAAAGCTTCAGAATGCTAACATCACTTACAGCACCTTTAAGTCTTTTATATGTTGATTTTTCAGAAAATTGGAAACACGGACTCTGTAAAGCTATCACAATATTTTTGTTTGTTTGAACATCCCAACCAGCTCGACACAGCAACATCGATAAATGGCATGAGATTTGGGACTACAGAGTGGGAGTGTTTGAGAAACCTGTTTGAAAACAGTAATTATTTTTGCAATTCAGTTTGGTAAAACTTGTGACCCAGACATTACATACCTCACCTTTAAAAAAACAGCTATTTTCAGTGTCGAACCACACAGCTGTGTGCTGTACAGCTGTGTTAATAATCACTGAAAGCATTATGGTGGTTTCATTCATATCTGGTTTCCGCTGTAAGCGCAAATGTTAGCTCTGCTTATCAACGCATGTACCTGTACTTGTAACTGTCAGTCTAAACTTAAAGCGCTCAGAGGAAGCCCAGGCCTGCTTGATTAGATGTGTTTGAAGGGATGTTGCAAAGGAAGGATAGGGCTACATAAAACAGCAATGAGAGTGAGAGAGAAAGATATGCACTTTTCCCTCCAATGTGTCAGCAGTATGTTTGAAATGCATTAGTGCTAATAGCAGTGCCATTAGGGGAGAGAGGAGAGGCACTCTACAGATGGGTTACTATGGTGAGAGAGAGACAGAACCATCTTCCAGGCCATTTGCCATAATCATCATTCTGTAATCAATCAAGCCTTTCATCATAAAACAAGAAGGTTGGGGTGGGGAGTTGCATTATTTTGAAGCAATTTTTTGACATTGCATTTGTGAAATTCTATGTCTGCATGTGTTTAAGTATGTTTTGAGTTTTGGGTTAATGTTTCGGGGTATGAAGTCATTAAAATGTTATTTAAATGTGAAAATTCAACTCAGAATTACATTTTAAAGATACTTTATGTCAGCTTGCAGTGAAATCATAAATAGCTTAGGAAAAACCACAATAAAAAAACAAAACGATTTTTACATTTTCTGAAAGCAATGTGAGTGGTGCTTGCCTATGCAAAACTCACTTCCATGGTACTAGGGTGCTAACTAAACAGGTGTTGCTATGTGGTTGCTAGGGTGTTCTGAGTGGTTGCTAGGGTGTTTTAGGCAGTTTCTTGATGGTTACCCTTTTTTGGTGGAATTCATGGCTCTCTAGATATGACTCGGGTCCCTCCTTCAATACTAGTCTGTTAATATTTTGTTGGCAGTTTTATCGTTCACCAAGTGAAATTTTTTACCAGAAGTTCATTTGTTGCAAGCATACATTATGATGAGGTCATGTGACTACAATATAGTATACTACTTTGAAACATTCATCGTTGTATAATGCACAATGTTTCACCGACTATTTTTAGAATATAGCAGGCAATATACAGTGTATACTGTACTGTGAGGTATGCAGTAAGCATTGAGTTAGTATTTCATTTGAACAATGGTTACATTCAGAATCGCATACTACCATACAACCATATTTTTAAAGGACAGAAATAGTAATAGTATGAAAATTTATGCAATTCAGAATTTATCCATAACTACAGTCATGCTGCACTTTTAAAAAAGTAGTTAGCTACACTACAAGATACTTACAAAAAGTAGTGAACTATATTGAAGCTATTAAAGTAAATAATTTTAGATATATAACAATAGTATTATAATATTTAATTCAGAACTGATTGCAGAATTCGATAATATAACCTGATAATTTAAATAGGGTGACAGTCCCTTATTTTTACTAAAAACAAAGTAATCACAAAATGAATCATGGTTACAACAGTCATGGTTACTGCAATATAACTGTAGTAAAACTATATTATATGAATACTACAGTTTTAATATAATAAAACCAAATGTAATTTGTATAACGGTTAAACAATTTGTGTGACAACATCAAACTGAACATAAATTTATACTTACTATACTTTAATAAAACTAGAAAACACCCTATTTTGAATAACTGAATCGAAATATAGTGATAAACAATATAAATTAACTTAATACTTTGCTTCAAAAAAGAAGGCAAAGTCCCTTTAAGGCTGCATTGGGCTCAAGTGAATCAGTGACCACGTTTACATGCACTTAAGAAAATGGTTTATTCCAGGGTTTTTGCAGAAAGCGGCGCTCTGAAAAGTCATGTAAACAAAAACGCTGATTTCCTTACGCCGTTTAAGGGATTAAGAGAAAGCGGTTTAAAACACCCAGGTTTCACCGGGAAAACATGGCTTAGGTGGTCATGTAAACGCATTGGGGGAATCCCGGAATTTTATGTAAGAGTAAAAGCCCACTATTGAAGCACAATTCCACTGCAGGCCATGATAGAAAGTTAAGGAAACAAACACAACAACAACTCTGGAATATCTGGAAATAAAGTGAAGACTTTCTCAGATGCCATGTTTGTTATTTACACAAGCATCATGGGGAAATTACGTTGCTGAAGAAAGTTGCTTACTGACCAATCCGCATGTATACAGGAGTAAATAGTATGCCGCTTATGCAGCACATTTAAATGGGAACTCTACTTTCTTGCAATACGCCACTTTCTCGCAATAAGCTGATTTCTGGTGTCCATGTAAACGTAGTCAGTGAATCATATATCTGAACCATCTGAAAGACCTGACTCACTAAAATTAATCAGAGTTTCCAACCCTAAATATAAAGGATACTTTTATTTTAAACGATTCATTTAAATGGTTTGGATTTCCCAGCGCTTCATATAAGAGGGAGAGGATGGTTTAGGTGAGCACTTTTGATTACTCAATTGGCTCCCTCGCTGCATTCGCAATACAATGTGAAACATTTAGCGTTTTGTGACACAACAGGGCTACTCATTGGAAAATGCAGCTTGTTACTGGGAAAGCTGCACTGTTGTGATAATAGCTGAGTTAATGTTACGCTTCAAAACATTTTTAAGTCAGTAGCATCACTACTTTTAGTTAACTAGTCCCTAACAGTGGTGTTCACATATACATACACATCTCACTGCCCTCCTATGGCTCGGAGTGGAACTGCAGTTGGTGTCAGCTTTGCCCTGCAGCCAAGCAGCTCAGCACTGCCACTATAAAAACAGTGTTTGAGATAATCGCCTCTTCAAAGAGGAAAAAGAGGGCTGCTCTCCCTGCTGTCCCCTCTAAGTAGCCGGGGTCCATTAGCCATTTAATACATTAGCAGCTGTAGAGGGCCATCTTTAAGACCTTTAATCAAGCTAAAAGTAGGGATGCATAAGAACGACTTTCATTTGGGACCCTTTCCATTTTTACATTATTCTTGACTGAGTGTGTGTTTGTTGCTTTTGTTCTTTCTTATTTTATTCATATTTTATTCTGAGATTTATTTATTTGTTGTCAGCCTGATAATGTGGATATTTATAATGGTAAGTGATGTTCTTAGAAGCACCATCCATATTTTAACAAGCGAGCAGACAAGTAGCTATTTGAGTCATCAAGACGTGTGTTACCTCGAAGTTTCAAAGACAAATGTCGTACCATAGCAACTGTGCTTTGAGATTATGAAATAAAAAAATGACCCTATTTACTTTCTTAATACATGTTTCTGGTCTTATTGAGCACAGTTCATTAGTGCACATTGTCTTCATCAGAATCTTTCATCAGAATAACGAATAACATCTAATAACTTAACTCTAATTGAATGGACACTTTTCACACCTTTTTTTTTTCTCTTTGAATTTCCTGTTTCATGTGGAAATATGTTCCATTAGGGAAGTAAAATGGGTTGTGAATGTAATTTCATGTTGTATTTATACCTCCATGAAATTGTCAGAGCTAGTTTTGTTTTAAATGTTTAAGAACACATCATAACTTATATCTCCATTGACATTGTTTTTGGTGGCGTACCTTACAGTAGTGCTGGCTAATCTAATAAGCTAAATTATGTCACTCTGTGGAGAATCAACAAGGCAAAAGAGTCAGTGTAGAGCACCTTCCTACAAAAACTGTGCATTTCTAAGAAACCTATCTAAAGCGAGGTGTGAAAGGAAGAACTTGAGGGTTGATGGAGCTTGTGAACTCTTTGTAAGCATTTTTAGCTGCAGGTAAAGCTTCAGGACACATATTGCGCATCCACAGAGGAGAAATGGAACTTATAACTAGCGTTACTGACTTCCACAGGGAAAAGAGAGTGAAAAGAAGGTGACAGATGGGCATAGAGACTGAACGAAATAGAAGTGTTACTCATTGAGTGTGTTTACATGCACACCAATATGCTGATAACTATCAAAAGTTAGCTTATTTTGAAAATCTCACAGCACAAGAAAACGTCCTGGTTACTTGCATAACCTCTGTTCCCTGATGGAGGGAACAAGACGTTGTGTCAATATAGTGACACTAGGGGTCACTCTTGGGAGCCCGAAACACCTCTGGTCTTTGAAAAAAGGCCAATGAAAATTGGCGAGTGGTATTTACATACCACTCCCCTGAACATACGAGTATAAAAGGAGCTGGTATGCAACCACTCATTCAGGTTTTGTGCTGAGTAGCCGAGACAAGGTCCTGGCGGCGGGTAGTCCAGCATTGTGGCAGGAGGGACACAACGTCTCGTTCCCTCCATCAGGGAACGGAGGTTACGCAAGTAACCAGGACATTCCCTATCTGTCACTCACTCAGCGTTGTGTCAGTGCAGTGACACTAGGGGTCCCTATACGAAACACCACAACTGGCTGAACTGTGTTACGTGAACTGGCGGTGTGTGACGGGCAGACCACTGTGTGCCTCATAGCCAGCGCACCACGCCGACACGTAACCTCCCCCAATGCTGTTATGAGTGTCGAATGGCCCTTCGGGGACAAGTCGACTGCCCAAAAGATAGGGACAGGCTAGCCTAGTCGTGGCCTCTTATCCTCTCTTTTTTTTCTTTCCCCAAAAAATGAGTGAAATTTGTTAACCGACTGGGGCCACCAGGTCTACGTCGGGGGGGTGTCACTCCCAAGGGGAAGACACAGCGGAGACCACACACCACCCGGGGGGGGGTATTTTGAGTGAAAATCCGTCACATGGTCTTGCCGAGCTTTGTCGGAAGTATGTTATGTGGAGAAGTTCCATGGTAGGTCCTACCCTATGGGGGAGGAGTTTCTACAAACATGGTGACTGGGGCAGAGGGGACTCTGCCCAAGGAAGACGCAGTTTACCAACAGGGAAACTAATTAGCGGAAGATATATGTCGCATGGGGTTACCTATGGGGAACCAACACATGCGGAGCACCTACCCCAGTACAGGGCTTAGTTAGCACATGTACTGAGCAGGCAGTGAATTTCTCCGCAAACTCGTCTGCCACAGGGCTTGGAGGAAGTCATCCAGGGAAAACAGTTTGTGAACACTACTGGGAGTCAACAGCGCACGTCTTCAGCTCAGGGGAGGTGAAAGGCACTATGCGCAAGCAGTATACCCGGCCAGCTGTCCCGGACTTATCTGCTTGTGCCTGCCACTACATGGGACGAAACCGGTTCCTGCTCAGAGATTCTAAAGCTCTGCGTGTGATCCAAATAGATGTGCAAAGTGTGCACCGGACACAGCAACGTCAGGGCTGGGTCTGCCTCCTCCTGGGGCAGCGCTTGCAGGTTCACCACCTGATCCCTAAAAGGGGTCCTGGGAACCTTGGGCACATAGCCTGGTCGGGGTCTCAGGATCACGTGAGAGTAGCCCGGACCGAACTCCAGGCATGTTTCGCTGACAGAGAACGCTTGCAGGTCTCCTACCCTCTTGATGGAAGTGAGCACATTCAGGAGGGCAGTCTTCAAAGAGAGTGCCTTAAGCTCAGCTTACTGCAGGGGCTCAAAGGGGGCTCCCTGTAGACCCTGAAGAACTACAGAGAGGTCCCATGAAGGAATGAGGCGTGGTCTGAAGGGATTCAACCTCCTGGTGCCTCTCAGGAACCTGATGATCAGGTTGTGCTTTCTTAAGGACTTACCATCCACTGTGTCATGGTGTGCCTCTATAGCGACTACATACACCTTCAAGGTGGAGGGGGACAGCCGCCCTTCCAACCTCTCCTGCAGGAAGGAAAGTACCGATCCAACTGCACATCTCTGGGGGTCTTCACGTCGGGAAGAACACCACTTAGCGAACAGACGCCACTTCAAGGCATACAGGCACCTCATAAAGGGGGCCCTAGCCTGAGTGATCGTGTCTACCACCGCGGGCGGTAGGCCACTTAAGTCTTCCGCATCCCGTCCAGGGGCCAGACATGGAGATTCCAGAGGTCTAGTCATGGGTGCCAGATGGTGCCCCGCCCCTGAGAAAGAAGGTCCTTCCTCAGGGGAATTCGCCGGGGGGGGGGCTGTCACGAGGAGCATGAGGTCCGAGAACCACGTCTGGGTGGGCCAGTAGGGTGCTACCAGGACGACCTGCTCCTCGTCCTCCCTGACCTTGCACAGGGTCTGTGCAAGCAGGCTCACTGGGAGAAACGCATATTTGCGTAGTCCAGGGGGCCAGCTGTGTGCCAGCATGTCTGTACTGAGAGGAGCTTCGGTCAGGGCGTACCAGAGCGGGCAGTGGGAGGATTCTTGGGAAGTGAACAGGTCTACCTGTGCCTGCCTGAATCGACTCCAAATGAGCTGGACCACCTGGGGGTGGAGTCTCCACTCTCCCCTGAGGGAAACCTGTCGTGACAGCATGTCCGCTGCAGTGTTGAGGTCGCCCGGGATGTGAGTGGCTCGCAGCGACTTGAGGTGCTGCTGACTCTGGAGGAGGAGACGGTGGGCGAATTGTGACATACAATGGGAGCGTAAACCACCTTGATTGTTGATGTATGCCACCGTTGCCTTGTTGTCTGTCCAAACTAACACATGCTTGCCCTGGATCAACGGCCGAAACCTCCGCAGGGCGAGTAGAATTTCCAACAACTCGAGGCCGGGGCAGGATGTGCCGGATAGCTTCCGTCTGCTGCTTCACCACCGAGAACTGCTGGGCAAAATCCTTGACGGTGTCGCCGAACAGGCCAACCTGGGAAATGGGGGCGCCAAGGAACTGTGCCTTGTCGGCCTCTCCCATCTCGACCAGGTTGAGCCAAAGGTGGTGCTCCTGGACCACCAAGGTGGACATCGCCTGCCTGAGAGACCACACCATGACCTTTGTCGCCTGGAGAGAAGCTCCTGCATCAATCCCAGGGCGGAACTACCCTCGTGCAGTTCCTTTAGCGCCTTGGTTTGGTGGACTTGCAGGAGAGCCATGGCGTGCAGGGCGGAGGCGGCTTGTCCAGCGGCACCATAGGCTTTGGCCATCAGGGATGATGTAAACCAACAGGACTTGGACGGGAGCTTCAATCTTCAATCCCAAACCTACTGCTTACCTAGAACTTCCATGAAATAACACAAAAACAACACTTCTATTGCATTGTGTAGGGCTGAACGATCCATTGAAATAAAATTGAAATCAAGATATGACCTTATGAATATTAAACTGCAAAGGGCTGTGATCTAATCAAGCAAACAGTCTGCACGCGCTATGCGCTGCTCTGCGGAGCTCTGTTCTGAGCGCATGTGAGGTGGTTCTGTCTGTGCTCCCTCCACGAATCTCATCCCATGCACAGAATATGTGTTGTATTCAGTTGTATTTACAGCACTCAAAATTCACTTTAACTGGCCACTACAAGTTACTATACAATCACAAATTGAAAATCTCATTACACCAGGTTTTTTTGTGGACAGAAGCGGAGATGAGAGCATTTTACCATATTGGAATTCACAGGTGCTCATTCAAAGGCTTTTGTTAACATGACTTCACTCAGAAAATTACTGCATTTTTTTAACCAGATCTATATTACTTGTATAATAATAATAGGGTTGTTGTTATTAGTTAGTATAATACATTGTAATTAGGGCTCGACATTAACGCTTGTTTTTTATTTCGGCTGGACAAATAGCCTGATTAAAACCTCAATAACGAAAAAATAACTGGCTATATTTGTGATATTATCTAGGCCTGTGCCACATATTACAAAGTTAATATTCTTAATAATAATCCAGAGTGCATAACTGTATAATTCACAAGCGATCGGCTTATGTGTGTGTTTCGAGAACTTATGCAACTTAACGTCATATATGAAATAGAAGCTAGTGCCTGTCAGTCTGTGAGCTTGAGAGACATTTCATTCCATTTAACAGAATCTTGTCCACGCACACTCATATCAACATGTGTGTCTGCTTTACACGCTGCTTCCAGAGGTTGCCTTGGTGACCCTTCAGCTTTTGTAATTTTAGTATCCTGATTGGAGTCGTGTGTGTAATTTACTGGAGTGTCTCTCCTCCAGGTAGAAGCTCTCCAGCTGCTGAGCTCTCAGCCTCCTCTGCACTCTTTAACTGAGCATGTCATAGTCTGAAAGCAATATTCCGACAGCTCGCTCCAGGAGCCATCACACTCCTTCAAACAGAAGAATCGCTTAATGCAAACAGAGTTCATATCAAAGTCAAGAGAAATCATGGATAAGTTTATATGGTAGGAAGTGAAAGAAAGTTAAGAAGTTATTTTGTAAATATATTTTTGTATAATATTACCAATATAATTATATTAACAACTAAAATTATTATTATTATAAAAGAGTACCATATGTATGTAAGATTTTCTCAACCTTCATGCAGCGTAGCTAGTGGGTCTTTTTTTTGGGGGGGGGGGGGGGTATAGAGTTGACAATGCCCATCAATCCACCATTACAAGAAAGAAAGAAAGAAAGAAAGAAAGACTAAACAGTGTAGATTTATAATATTGGCAATCATATCAGCCATTAAAAGAAAAAAAGATGTTCAGAAATAATAGAATAAAATAAAATCCAAACCAAGTCTATCTAGAAATGATCAAGCTCATCTTGAAAGTAGGCCTACTCATTGTATATTAAACATCTTGTGTGTGTACTCAAAAACCCCTACAGATAGACTCCAGGCCACACGGTGCCCACTACACACTGAGCAGTGCAGTGATATGAAATAATTTATTATTACAATTCAACTCCCAAAGATTGCCAAAAATGATCGCTTCCCAAATGTTGGCTTTAAATGCAGTACACTTGAAACACGTCACAAAACAAAGCAATAATTAGCAATCTGTCCGAATCATCATGGTAAAATGAGTGGTGGATTTTTGATTCTACCATATACAGTATAGCCTATCCATATGATTTGATATGAAGCGCCCGAATCTGTCACGTAACTAACGCTTTATTATAAGAGAAGAACACAGAGGCCAGTTATGGCCTTTAGCCGGTGTAGACATGCATGATGGACGAAGTTGAGCTACAATCACACTGTACAATCATCCTGGAAATATTACCGGGGTCTTTTATGTCAGTCTACATGTTGTTAACCTGTTACGTTCATTTGGAGCGTGCACACATGTGCAGCTGATCAGATTGAGAACGCATCAAGCCAAGCACTGTGAACATATTTTTCTTTTCCTTATTCAGCCTTTGGTGGATTGACAACAAATCAAACTATAGTGTTTGCTAATATTTTTACGCAAAAGCTCGATTCCTTGATTTAAAATAAATTTAAAATAGTGTAAAAACGGAAATTTGAATTAATCTAAAAAATCTAAAGACTTTTTATCTGCACTACATAGTTTCAATCCTTACAACAGATTCCTTGTCTGTACTATCTTTACTCTTTAAATGGTCACAAACTGAACCAAAAAGGGTTTTCCAGCCTGAGGAGAACTTGTTCCAAAAAGAACTGTGTTTTTTCTGTTTTTGTTTTTCTCTAGTTCTATAGAAACCTATTTACAGTGGCTCCCAAAAGTGTGTGGGCTCTAAAGCCACACTTGAAAATGTCTGAATGTCATTCCATTAGATGACAAAATATCAAAGCAAGTGACATCTGAAAACAAATAACTTTACTTATCTGAGCCAATTTGAAGTGACTTTAAATTGACCGGTGTTGCAGTGATTTTTTGTGGATTTATGGAGTCCTTTCCTCTGATGTTCACACAGGTGTCCTAACAGAGTAACAAGCTGATGATAAGAAATGGAAATTGCAAGAGAATGCTACAAAGAATTATTAAAGAACATTTATTTTTGAAGAGTGCACTCTGTAATAATATTCACACCATGTTTGAATGATGTGAATCGCTTTATTAGTTTATTTATATCCTTTGCTACCAGCTTTAGTAACTGCTACTTACACCATATGTGCACTTTTTCGAGAGTTGACTTATGTACGAAAGCGTCCTCCAAGAACATAATTGTAAATGGTTGCACGGTCTGTGTAATTTGGATGAAAGTTCCCCGACTGTGAGAAGTTTGTGGCTCCTCTTGCAGCTGAGCGATCCCCTGCATGATGTTGTGTCTCTACCCCTTGTGCCGGACAGAATGAAGAGAAAGGGTGCTCTCCATGTCTAAAATCTCTCCATTGATTCCTCCGTACAGCCTGAGTTCAGATCGATACCTCCCCAAATCCACCTCTCCATGCTTCAAATGACAACAGCCGATCTCATCATACATTAAACCTCCATGAAGGACTTTCTGAATGTGTGTGTGTGTGTGTGTGTGGGTGTGGTGGGGGTGGGGGTGGGGGTGGGTTGAAAACTAGGTCTTTTGGACATACTCAAAAAATGTTTATGGAATTTTAAAGGGATAGTTCACCCATGAAAGTTCTGCCATCATTTAGTCACCCTCATGTCTTTCCAGACATTTTTTACTTTCTTCCGTTGAACACACATCCTGGAAAACATGGAATTTTGCAATGCAGTTTTCCAGTCATGGAAAATGAGAAAAATACCTGTCCTGGAAAATGTCCTGGAAAATAATGATATGTCCTGGAAATATTTTATTGTAATAAAACTGTTTGACTGTGTCGCTAACAATAATTTTGTTACATGCACAAAAATGGTAATGATCGAGATTCGAGATAGGTGTCAAATACACAAATATGTATAATTTTGTCACTGTTGACGGCTGCTCACCGTGAGACAACATTATTGGTATTCTGTAATAAACTAAGCCCTGACTATTTTTATTTAATAAAATTTTAGCTTTTTGGGGTTTAACAATTACGCTTTGCCATGTAGAGAACTGCTTATACAGAGGTGAGAAACTACCATCAAATACCAAGGGAGGGAGTGTGGGCTAGGATTCTAAAAAATGTCAAGCCTGCATCTAGAGATGCAAGGGTGTGCGCCTTATGCAATTCAAAATTTTACATCGATTCTATTGGACCCCCTCTAGATTGTATAGGCTTGGTCTTAAAGACACACCCACCTGCTGGCGATGCCAATCAGAAGATGGAGACACAACCCATGTCTTTTAGTGGTGTGTTAAGATCCAAGAATTTTGGTTGAAGGTTCAGAGTTTTGTGTGTGACGTATTGGGCACTCGGGTTTCATTTTGCCCCAAGGCAGACTCTGTGTTTGGCGATGGGGCGGTCATCGATGTAGAGAATAGACACATAAAGAGTTGGGTCTTAGCCAGTGTCATGATCGCCAGACAGATAGTTTTAAGGGGATGGAGGTTGGCTGGAGCGCCCCCATTTCAGGAGTGTTGCTCGGAGATGGGGAGGGTGATGGCTTGTGAAGAAGGGTCATTTAGAAGACTGGGGAATTTGGACTCATTTGTGGGGAAATGGGGCAGATATCTGGTGTTTTTGGAGGGCTCTTGGGGAGGGGCAGTGGAGAGAGAGGTGTAGTTGTTAATATGTGTGATTTTTATATATATTTTTTATTTTTTTATTTTGTGTGTCTGTAATCAAGTGTGACCACTGGGATGTTGTTGAGGGCCAGGGTGGGGTTGAGGATTGGGAGGGGGAGGGGTAATAGTGGGGGTTAAATATTGATTCTGTGTATATATGTTTTGTTTTTCTTTGTTTAATATATGAATCTATAAAAAATGTGAATCGAAAAAAAATACTGTGGCAAATCACGTATTCTCTTCTGAAGGAGGAAGTGGGAGCCGGGTGAATTATCCAAAGTAAGTCACTTTTAATCACGACACTTTTCTGTGTACACAAACTTTGCTTTTCAGCATAATAAAATAAACAAAGATATGCTTTTCAGCAGTCACTTTCACACAGACTCAGCTTTGTGCATCTCTCTTCTTGTCTGCCGCTGTCTCCTCTCCTTACATACTCCTGTCACTCATCACTGGAACACAAGACAGGTGTGAAGCACAGGTGGAAATCATTCACCACACATCTCCCCCAGCCTCACTCTGCCCAGTTGTTGCTCGGCCATGCCCCCATCACCACAAATACTTAATGATGTTTCTATTGAATTTAGTAGTTTATACTATAATACAGGTGCATCTCAATAAATTAGAATGTCGTGGAAAAGTTCATTTATTTCAGTAATTCAACTCAAATTGTGAAACTCGTATATTAAATAAATTCAATGCGCACAGACTGAAGTAGTTTAAGTCTTTGGTTCTTTTAATTGTGATGATTTTGCTCACATTTAACAAAAACCCACCAATTCACTTCCAATGCACACAAACTACTTCAGTCTGTGTGCATTGAATTTATTTAATACACGAGTTTCACAATTTGAGTTGAATTACTGAAATAAATGAACTTTTCCACGACATTCTAATTTATTGAGATGCACCTGTATAGTATCTGTCACAAAGATGCATCTGTTATCAATGCATTTGATACAAACTATTATAAAGATTGTACAGATAAACAATATTTGTCAAAACCAACTAACAGTGCATCATCGCCTTCACCAGTAGCACTCTTTTTCTGTATACATTTACACAAATGTAATGCTCTCACATTCAAATAAATGATTTGCCACATTTTATCAGCATGCATCTGCTTCTTTTAGCATAAAGTAACTGGGAAAGTAGTTTATATCACAGCTAGTTAGTCAGTTTATGCAGCATTGATTCAAGTAATGCAGCAATTTAATGCATGTTTGAAAGTTCAACATTAGCAGTCGTTTTAAAGCAGGAAGTCTTAAGGATGTTTTGTTGCTTACTTTTGCAAGAGAACATTGTTTATCAGGTGGAAAAATAGAGACTTGGGACCTGTTTTTCATGCAGTACACACTTTTTCTTTTGTTTATCATCCTGCACAATTCACGCTGAGCCAAATAATGCAACAATAGTCCTGATTCTTTGGCATGACTTAAAAGGAATCAAAATAGACAGACAAAACATAACCAAACTGAAATGACTTTTAATGAAACATAATTAATGTATTTTTCATAGTCTGAGGTGTCTTTGAAGGAATTTGGAATATAGTCTGGGATTATTTACAAATGATTGTTTTCTTGAATGGTGAATACATACCTTGACTCCAAGGGCCTAAAGACAAAAAAATTAAGTAAGAAATCTTGGTGTCATTTTGGAGTCAGACCTTAGTTACAGTAAGCAATAACTAAGTCAGCCTACTATCATCTCAAAAATATAGCCAGAATTAGATGTTTTGTATCCAGTCAAGACTTAGAGAAACTTGTTCATGCATTAATCACCAGTAGGGTGGACTACTGCAATGGACTCCTCACCGGCCTTCCCAAAAAGACCATTAGACACCTGCAGCTCATTCAGAATGCCACTGCCAGGATTCTTACTAGAACCAAAAATCAGAGCATATTACTCCAGTCCTCAGGTCTTAACAGTGGCTTCCAGTTACATTTAGAAATGATTTTAAAGTACTATTACTCGTTTATAAATCGCTCAATAGCCTAGGACCTAAATACATTTCAGATATGCTTGTTGAATATAAACCTAACAGACCTCTCAGATCATTAGGATCAAGTCAGTTAGACATACAGTGGATTCACTCAAAACAAGGTGAGACAGCGTTTAGCTATTATGCCACCCACAGCTAGAACCATCTTCCAGAAGAGATTAGATGTGCCCCAACAGTAGTCACATTTAAATCCAGACTGAAAACACTTCTGTTTAACTGTGCATTTTCTGACCGAGCACTGTACTGCACTTATTGATTTCACTGAATCATTTTGCTTTGGTCTTTCTTTCATTTTAATTATTTAATTATTTTCATTTGTTTTAATTTTTATAGAACTTTCTCTCAGTGTGTTTACAATTTTTGGTTATCCTCTGTTTAATCAGGGAAGGTTAACAACAGTCACAGATGGTGTTAACAATTCAATATTCTTTTTAATCATTTTTAATTTTTTTATATTTTATTACTTTTTATTCTTATCTCATGTTCTTAATTTTCTTTTTCTTTTTTTTTCTTTTTTCTTTTTTGTATCTTGTATTTTCTTTCAAATTTATATGTAAAGCACTTTGAATTGCCATTGTGTATTAAATGTGCTATACAGTATAAACTTGCCTTCTTTGGTTCTCTCTGTCAAATTATATTTTTAAGTTTCACAAAAACAAAACTTTAATTTTATTTTTAACTTTAAAAAAATGTAATTGTAATGCAAACTTTAAAATGTATCACCTCACAAGTCATTTACTGTAGGAAAAGTGTTTAGATGTCATAAGATAGTATTATGTAAGGAACAAAGTGAAAAGTGTTGACTCGTGATTTGTGTGAAAGTAAATAGTCATTGTTGTAGTAAGCAACCACTTAGAAGCTGTCCAAAAACCCTAGCAACCACAGTAGTAAACACGCTAACAAACACTCCGAACATTTTAGCAACTGCATAGGAACACCCTGGCAACAACTCGAGCGACACATAACTAAAAATAAACATTAGAAACACTGAAACAAAACAATGAGACTGTTTAATGAAACAATTTATATTTCATCCCTTATTTTTATAGTGCGGAATGTTTATGAATTTTTATATTTTGGGTATAAAACAACTGCATAAAAACGGACAGCACTCAAGGGAAAATCAGTTTGGACAAGCCAGTTGAACAGCAGCTGCCATGTGCATACATACATATCTGTGCTTCAACAAATGACAGATAACAGTTTTGTAGCTACTATTTTGCCAGACGTTTCGAGCACAATCATACTTTTCAATAGTGAATGATACCCCTGGGAAACGTTAACAGGTCATTTTTCATTGCATGCGTCACCTGTGTGTGTTCCAGCATGGGTCGGCGTATTGTTCGTAGATTGTCTGCTTATGCTTACATGTGAATTTAAAGGCTCTGTACTGCATCCAGCAAGCCTGGACTGATATCCATCCATATATTTCACTCTCTTTCTCTGTGTATGTCCTTGACTTGACGCACATCCTCTCTAAAAGGTTGCCTGTAATTTGGATGTTGTCTGCCGATTTTATGGACATCGCCGCATTTTGATGGAAATGATTACGGGGTCGCAAATAACAGGGTTATCACGAGCAGCACTGATTGTTGATTGGCCGCTCTCAGGACCGCTCTGAAGAGGGCCAGCGGCTCTTTGGCTCTGTTGAGAAGAGAAAAAAAAACGATTTTAAAATAAGGGAAGATAGAGGAAAATAAATGAACAAATGTAAGATGAGATGTGCAGAAATAAAAAAAGATAAGGATGCATTTTCACAATTGTCTTCGCATGAAAGGTAACAGTATTGTTAATATTGTTCCAGCCTATTTATTATAGGTGTTTGCTGCTGAAGCAAGCATCACTATTATGAGAGCTGGGCGGTTTGAAGGTATATACAGTACTGTGTGACAGTAGAAACGTGTCAGTCGCTAGAGATTCTGCTTATACCGTTTATATAATATCACTGTATATCACATAGTTTTTACGTGCAGTTGATGTCCAATCTAAACAGTGTGTAATAGATTGTTTAAGGTTGCAAAGCACTAAAGGAATATTACAGGTTTAATACAAGTTTAGCTCAACTGACAACATTTGTGGCATAATGTTGATTTCCACAAAAAATAGTTTAGTCGACTCATCCCTCCTTTTCTTTAAAAAAAGCTAAAATCTGGGTTACAGTGAGGCACTTACAATGGAAGTGAATGGGTATAGCTTATAGTTTCAAAAGTATAGCCACAAGATGTAAACAATATGTGTGTTAACATGATTTTAGTTTGATAAAATCGCTTACTAAATATTTCTGTGTAAAGTTATAAGTTTTGATGTAATTTCAACAAACCCTAAAACGACTATAAAAATTATGATTTAAATACTTTACAGCTCAAATAATACATGAGTTTTAACAGAGGAGTGCTTTTATTAAATTATAAGCTTCACATTTCTGTGTTTAAACCCTCAAAAAATCGGCCCCATTCACTTCCATTGAAAGCGCCTCACTGTATCCTTGATTTTTGCTTTTTTTAAAGAAAAGGAGGGACAAGTCGAAATAATTTTTTGTGGTAATCAACATTATCCCACAAATGCTGTCGATTGACCTTAACTTGTATTGAACCCGGAATATTCCATTAATTTGCAATATTAGAGAATTTAACTGATGTACTATTAAGTCACAGATGTGTTTATATCTTGACTAATGTAACAGCTTTGAACGTGGCTCATCCAGTTTTATTTTATTTATATTTTGTTTATTGTTACTTAATGTGATGCTGTTTTTGCACTGTTGCCAGATTTATAATTCATTTGATGTTATTAATCATGTCCTCTGATACATTATGTAATATGTAAGACATTTTAGGTTGTATTTCCATTGTATTTCCAGCAAAATAATTATAAACTCAGCAAAAAAAGAAGCGTCCTCTGACTTTCAACTGCTTTTATTTTCAGTGAATTTAACATGTGTAAATATTTGAATGAACATAAAACGATTCAACATCTAAGACATAAACTGAACACGTTTCACAGACATGTGACCAACAGAAATGGAATAATGTGTCCCTGAACAGGGGGGGCGGGTCAAAATCAAAAGTAACAGTCGGTATCTGGTGTGGCCACCAGCTGCATTAAGTACAGCAGTGCATCTCCTCCTCATGGACTGCAGCAGATTTGCCAGTTCTTGCTGTGAGATGTTACCCTACTCTTCCACCAAGGCACTTGCAAATTCCTGGACATTTCTGGGGGGAATGCCCCTAGCCCTCACCCTCCAATCCAACAGGTCCCAGACGTGCTCAATGGGATTGAGATCTGGGCTCTTCGCTGGCCATGGCAGAACACTGACATTCCTGTCTTGCAGGAAATCACGCACAGAACGAGCAGTATGGCTGGTGGCATTGTCATGCTGGAGGGTCATGTCAGGATGAGCCTGCAGGAAGGGTACCACATGAGGGAGGAGAATGTCTTCCCTGTAACGCTGAGTGTTGAGATTGCCTGCAATGACAACAAGCTCAGTCCGATGATGCTGTGACACACCGCCCCAGACCATGATGGACCCTCCACCTCCAAATCGTTCCCGCTCCAGAGTACAGGCCTCGGTGTAACGCTCATTCCTTAAATGATAAATGCAAGTCCGACCATCACCCCTGGTGAGACAAAACCGCGACTCCTCAGTGAAGAGCACTTTTTGCCAGTCCTGTCTGGCCCAGCGAAGGTGGGTTTGTGCCCATTATTGCCGGTGATGTCTGGTAAGGACCTGCCTTACAACAGGCCTACAAGCCCTCAGTCCAGCCTCTCTCAGCCTATTGCGGACAGTCTGAGCACTGATGGAGGGATTGTGCGTTCCTGGTGTAAGTCAGGCAGTTGTTGTTGCCATCTGGTACCTGTCCCGCAGTTGTGATATTTGGATGTACCGATCCTGTGCAGGTGTTGTTACACGTCGTCTGCCACTGCGAGGATGATCAGCTGTCCTTCCTGTCTCCCTGTAGCGCTGTCTTAGGCGTCTCACAGTATGGACATTGCAATTTATTGCCCTGGCCACATCTGCAGTCCTCACGCCTCCATGCAGCATGCCTAAGGCACGTTCACACTAATGAGCAGGGACCCTGGGCATCTTTCTTTTGTTGTTTTTCAGAGTCAGTAGAAAGGTCTCTTTAGTGTCCTAAGTTTTTATAACTGTGACCTTAATTGCCTACCGTCTGTAAGCTGTTAGTGTCTTAATGACTGTTCCACAGGGGCATGTTCATTAATTGTTTATGGTTCATTGAACAAGCATGGAAAACGTTGTTTAAACCCTTTACAATAAAGATCTGTAAAGTTATTTGGATTTTTACAAAATTATCTTTAAAATACAGTGTCCTGTATTTTAGGGACGTTTCTTTTTTTTCTGAGTTTATATAGTCATATATAAATTGGCAGAACTGATTTGAACTTTTTACTTTTCTTTTATATATATATATATATATATATATATATATATATATATATATATATATATATATATATATATATAAAGTCTCATAAAACTGTATTAGAAACTTTTTACTAGGCCTTTGTTGTTTTATTTATAGTACTTTCCTAATGCCAGACTCAGACTTTCCGTATTAAACTATGCAAATCCATTTAAAAAAATACAAATTATTACATGTTTAAAACTAATCTAAACAAAGAGTGAAATAAACATAAACCATTTAAGTTAGGGGTTGGTAAAAATATTGATTTTCTGATTCTTAAATCCAAAGATCGATTTAAACCCAAATTTCGTGCCATGCTCTAAAATTTATATATTCGGCAACTGGCTGGTGAATGTTTACATTTCACTCACCAGTAATTGTGCTGTGTAGTGGTGAAGTAGTGAAGCAGCGAGATCCTTTCACTGCGTGTAGAAAGTAAAAATGTCACATCATCGCCCCATGTTCTGTCTTGTGTTTCGTGTCCTGTCTTTGTGTGAGTGCACAGGTCCAGTTGTGAGTTACCGCCATGCACTCTTCGGTAATGTCACGGTCCTGTCATTCAGTCAGCTTGGGTTTTTATCTGACGGGACAGTGACATCATCGTTCCCTGTCTGTCTTGTGTTTCGTGTATGTTCTTTGTGTGATCACACGGGTCCGGTTGTGAGTTATCGCCGTGCGCTCTTCAGTCGGCCTTGTTTCATGTCCGGAGCATGGTGTCTGGATCTTGACTTCCTGTATGGTTCAGTTTCGGTCTATGTCAGGCTCTGGACACTCATGCTCCATGTTCTGTTTGTTTTTATTCCAGTTATGTTAACGTTTTCTCCCTCATGTGTTTCAGGTGCCGCTGGCACGCAGAATCAGTGTTTCCATGGGAACCCTGATTGTTTCCATGGGAACGCTGATCGTGCCAACTTTCAGCTGGCGAGTGGCACCGGTTCCTTGTTTGTTCCTGCATATTTTAATCCCCTCGTGTGTCATGTTTTTTCCTGGATTGTTGAATGTAGTCTGTAGTGTTTCGTGTATCTGTTTGGTTGTCCGTCTCTGCCCACGTATTGGGAGTGTGGTTGCTTTCCAGTTTGCTGTACACTTGTTCTCTGCACTCATGAGTCTTCAACGGAGGATTCCTTGTCTCTGCCCGCATGTCGGGAGAGTGATTGCCTTCCAGTCTGCTGGGCGCTGTACTCTGCACCTCACTACGCTTCAACGGAGGATTCTTACGAATCAGCTCCTGAATTCCACAATACTATTCATGGATTTGCCCACTGTGCGGCCATGGCGGGCATGCATCCACAAACATCTCCCCGCTACTGCAGCCAGTGCCGTGAACCTCAGTCTTCGCCAGCACAGTTGAAGTGAATATTTATTAATAAATCATTTGAACTTTTCCTCTGCTCTTGGTGTCTCTTTGTCTCACTCTCGCTCTGTGACAAAAAATTGTTCCGTGTAATGTGTGTGTGTGTGTGTGTGTGTTCAAAGACGAGATCCACGCAACTGATTTGTCACTGAATATTGTCTCTTTAAATACCTTTTCTGTTCTTTACAGTCAGTTGTTGATCAAAAACAAACAAAAAAGAAACATTTAATTCTAATCACGCATAGCACAGATGAAATAAAGCCATTCGAATCTCTCTCAGTAACGTGCTAATTTAATGACGCTTTTTACCGAAATGCCGATTCTCTTAAAGAGACAGTACCGATTTTAGCATGTGTTCAACAAATCAATGTAAACACTTTTAAATAGTACAAATTATGCAATTAAACAATAAACATGTAACAAAATATAATACATGCAATAAAATATCATATTTATTGACTGAATACATGGATTTGTTCATTTTTAAAAAGTTAAAATGTGACCAAAATGATGAAAAACTAATAAAATATAATTAGTAAAATTAATATTTTCATATTATACCTAGTTAGAAGGTCCCCTGTATAATTAACAGCATTAGCTGGGAGAGAATGTATTTCATATGTAAGCAAAAGGGACGTTATAACTCAAATATACCAATATGAATCAGAATTGAATCGGGAAATCTGTCCCTAATTTAAATATTTATTGTGTGAAAATTATTTCTGTAATTTTTTTCAAAAATTATGACTGTCCCACAGTTGTGGCATGATTTCTACCACACCAACAATTTTACCCCTAATAAAGTTTTTTTTATTTATTTATTTTATTTTTTTTAAGTTAGTGTACTTGTTAAACAGGTGGACAAAAGTGTCAGTGAAGAGCATTATTGAGATGAAATATAAGTGTTGTTTGAAGAAAAAAAAGGTAAATATCACTTGGGAGCAGAACATTTTTATTAGGTGTCATTTCCAGTCATGCTGCAATTTTCTGACAAATAACGTAAAATGTGTGAAAATATTTTATAATTGTGTATATTTATGATACATAAAATGTTTGCTTTAAAATTAGCCTTAGCAATACAAAGGAGTCGACTATTTTATTTCAGAAAAATTACAAATTTCATTTCAGTCACTCTCATTTCCACCACAGAATTCTGTAAAACATAATTTAAATAAACTATTGAGAGTGTGAAAAATGTTTTAAGGAGACGTTACACTCTAGAAGTCCACAGTGCTAAAAGTGCCCAAAGTTGAAGAAACACCCATCAGAATATCATCGAGACTTAAGGATGGGCTCTGTTGACTTTGACCAGCAAGCAATCCCCTAGCAACCATCCAGAACACTCTAGCATCAAGTTTTGCACTTGAAAGCACCACTCACATTTTGTTCAGATATGTGAAAATCCAGTTATATTTGTCTTTATCTGTTAGATTGCTCTTCTCCTGCCTCCCCAATCCAGATCAGTTTAAGCTATGTGTGTGTGTGCATGTCTGTAAATGTGTGTTGCTCTGAATAGTGTCGTTATCAGACCGTGTCCGTGCAGTGTTACGATTTTATCTGCCGCTAGACACAGACTCTTCAATGGAACCCTTTCAGAGAACAACAGAGAATCATATTACCCACAATGCAACGGGAAAACATCCCCTCACCTTATCAAAGGATTGGAATATTCACAGAGCGATTGTGCTGCCTTCAGGTCCAATGATCTGACAGCCAATAGAAAAGTGACAAAAGAAAAGAAATGAGGAGGAAATAAGGCATAAGGAGAAAGGGAAAGATAGATAAAAGGATAGTGATTTTAAATAATATGCTTTTAAATAAAGAATGACACCTGCACATAAAGTGTTTGCCCCTCATGATAATACCATTCGATCACACAATTTCCATAATAATAACAGTAATGTATAAAGTATAAAAATACTGAAATCAATGTAAAGCAATGAAAACCAACTAGAACGACCGTAAAAGTGAAGTCTCTTCAAATATACACTGGCAGCCAAAAGTTTGGAATAATGTACAGATTTTGCTCTTATGCAAAGAAATTGGTACTTTCATTCACCAAAGTGGCATTCAACTGATCACAATGTATAGTCAGGACATTAATAACATGAAAAGTTACTATTACAATTTGAATCTTAAACTACTTCAAAGAGTTCTCATAAAAAAATCCACGTGCAGCAATGACAGCTTTGCAGATCCTTGGCATTCCAGCTGTCAGTTTGTCCAGATACTCAGGTGACATTTCACCCCACGCTTCCTGTAGCACTTGCCATAGATGTGGCTGTCTTGTCGAGCACTTCTCACGCACCTTACAGTCTAGCTGATCCCACAAAAGCTCAATGGGGTTAAGATCCATAACACTCTTTTCCAATTATCTGTTGTCCAATGTCTGTGTTTCTTTGCCCACAAAAGTGGCTTTTTCTTTGCAATTCTTCCCATAAGGCCTGCACCCCTGAGTCTTCTCTTTACTGTTGTACATGAAACTGGTGTTGAGTGGGTAGAATTCAATGAAGCTGTCAGCTGAGGACATGTGAGGCGTCTATTTCTCAAACTAGAGACTCTGATGTACTTATCCTCTTGTTTAGTTGTACATCTGGCCTTCCACATCTCTTTCTGTCCTTGTTAGAGCCAGTTGTCCTTTGACTTTGAAGACTGTAGTGTACACCTTTGTATGAAATCTTCAGTTTTTTGGAAATTTCAAGCATTGTATAGCCTTCATTCCTCAAAACAATGATTGACTGATGAGTTTCTAGAGAAAGCTGTTTCTTTTTTGCCATTTTTGGCCTAATATTGACCTTAAGACATGTCAGTCTATTGCATACTGTGGCAACTCAAAAACAAACACAAAGACAATGTTAAGCTTCATTTAATGAACCAAATAGCTTTTACTGTGTTTGATATAATGGCAAGTGATTTTCTAGTACCAAATCATCAATTTAGCATGATTACTCAAGGATAAGGTGTTGGAGTGATGGCTGCTGGAAATGGGGCCTGTCTAGATTTGATCAAAAATGACTTTTTCAAATAGTGATGGTGCTGTTTTTTTACATCAGTAATGTCCTGACTATACTTTGTGATCAGCTGAATGCCACTTTGGTGAATTAAAGAACCAACAGCAAAATCTGTACATTATTCCAAACTTTTGGCCGCCAGTGTAAATCATTATAAGCTAATTATCTTCTGATGCTTTTATAAATGTAAATACTTTTTCTTGCATCCATCTGCACTATTTTTAATTGTTGATTCATGTAAACATACACTAGACCAACATCTGTGAATGATTGAAATGCAAATGAATGATCTTCGCATTTTTTTCTGCATTCAAAAACAATGTGCTCTGCATTCTTAAGACACTGTGTCAAGCTAAAACAAGTTTGACTTTTAAAAATTAATTCTATTCACACTGTTTTGTAGCACCAGAACGTGTCCTGTGTGTACTGCCCTTTAGAGGACCATAGTTTAAAAGACAGTTAATAATATAAGTTAATAATAATTATAACCGATAAATCGGTCGGGCACTAGTAGAAAAGTACGAAGGTTAATTGGGTGCTTTAAAAACAGTTAACCCTTAAATGCATGATAATTTTCGCAAACACTCTTACATATTTGGGTCTTTAGAGACCCGGCACATGTATCTATCAAAAATGGATGTACAAAATGCCCAGATAGTATAAAATTGTAAATTTATTTTCAAGACAATTAGAAGACAATAAAATAAAATACATTTTGATATATTTTGATGTTTTTTTTTTTTTTTTTTTTTTTTTTTCATAAATTAAAGAGATAATGCAACAAATCAGGACAAATCAAGAACAGGATTCATTATTTCATGAGATGAAACTAGCTGTCAAACACATATTGAGCTACACATAACACATAATCTACACAGACACAACTCCAAAAAATGGATGAGGTACAGGGGCTGGAATGAGGTCCATGAGTTCAAGGGTTAATGAAGCTTTGTTGTCCAAAGTATGTGGTAATGAAGGCCATTTTCAAAACGCTCCATTTTCGGTGGTGGAAAACGGTGTTCTAGTGCTAATGAGAGGTGTAAATACAGCAAAATTAATATGTTTTCAAACGAGTACGTATTTGTGTGGTCATGGCCTTAAAAGTAGTAGTGTACTCAATAGTCAACTAACACAAATAAAACCCTTCTTGCTTGTGTTCTGGTCAGATAGTCTTTGTGGTTGAATTGAGAAGGACTTGAAATCCATTTTACTTCCAAACTTGATTTTCTTCGTCTCTCTTCCCATCTTTGGTGTTCTGTCTGTTTGGCTAATGCATGTTTTGGCAGGGCTGTTTGAAGCTAACACATGGTTAAATGAGACTGTGTGTGCATGCAGGACACTGATGCATTTCTCATGGTAATTATCATTCACTGCATCCAAATTTTTACTGGCTATTTTAGCTGTTTAATCTAGCTGTGTATTTGTTTATTGGGAATAGAATGAACATTTGCACACAGCTCAAATGGTTACTAATCGTTTGAAAGACCTGCGATTGGGGTCGTATTCTAATGGCAAGCTAGACCCTGTGCAGTCTTTCCTCTCTCTGTCTCTCTTTCAGTCAGTCTTTCCATTTATAAACAACATGAACTCAAAACTGAACTAATGTGCATCTATAAACACATTTAAGGTCTTATTGTGTACAATTTAGTGCATGTTATTCTACAAAAAAAACATGAAGACAGCTCGCGACCCGGGCGCTCAGCGAGATGCGAGGCGCACCCCTGTTTGCAAGAGACAGACAAACTATTGACGCCAGTGCATGTTGCCAAGATGACATAAGCGCGATGCACCTATGTCAATAACAGACAGACATGGAGCATGAGTGTCCGGATCCCGACACAGACCGAAACCGAACCAGACAGGAACTCAGGATCCAGACACCGTGCTCCCGACATGAAACAAGACAGACCGAAGAGTGCACAGCAGGGAATACAACCGTGCGCTCACACAAAGACAGACAACGAAACACAAGACAGACAAGGGATGATAATGCCACGGTCCTGTCAGACAAAAACCCAGACTGACAGAGTGACAGGACCTTGACTGGAGGTCGACCGATATATCAGTTTTACTGATTACAAATCGATTACAGATCCAAAAAGCAACTATCGGTTATCGGAAAAAAAATCAACACTGATAGTTTTTTTTTTTTTTTTCTCGATGTTCCACTGTGGCTTCATCTGGTGAATATATAGGCTATGAAAAGCTTAATTTGGTAAACATTTATGTGTAGAGGATTGTAATAAAGCCAAATCACTGTCACCATCATTGTTTACAGACTAAATCACGATTATTAATACCATAATATGTCATTTTAAAAAAAGACACATATGAAGCATAGGTATTATTTAATGGTTTTTCATATAACCTTTATTGAAAGTTGAGTTCATGTTGAAAAGGAAAAAAGTATTTTATAATACCAGAATGCCAAACAATTGACAAGCAAACTCTGTTGATCTACTATTGATGAATGATGATCTACTGTTTTGAATGAATTACTGCTCATACAGTATTTATTAGCCCATATGACAATGCTTACTCTATAGTATTTTAATTTGAATACATTTTAGATGATTGTTTGGAAGCACAGATATTTCAAAATAAGAGTCCCCAGTGTATTTTTGGCTTGTTTATAGTTAAAATCCTGCGTTATGCACCAAGTCTTTTTTTTTTTTTTTTTTGGCTATGATGGGGATTTTGGTTGCGCAACAAACACGCATCTAGGATTTCACTCATTTTGGACTCTTGTGGCCACTATGTCTGTCCCCATCACAATAAGAAAAGATTGAGAAAATGTTTTAACATTCAATAAATAGATTTTTAAAAACTATCGGCCGATTAATCTATTATCGGCATTTTTCACAACCTTAGTTATCGGTATTGTAACACATGCATTCCGCATCGTTATTATCATTCACTGCATCCAAATTTACGGATGATTAGCATTATCGGTCAGCCTCTATTGGAAACACAATATGAACCGTTTGCATTTGTTTAAAAAAAAAAATACTGGAACCAAATGATTTCATGACTTTTGATTCTTGTTAAACATTCTCAAACGTGCATTCTGCCGCCAATGTGGAAGTGCGATTCCCAAATATGTGACTCTAATGAGCCGGTTCTTTAGAATCTACAGCTGTAAACATACAGCGTGACCAGTGTAGTTCGATTCCCGAATGAATGACTCTTATGAGCCGGTTCTTTACAGAGCAAAACCTGCAGCACGACCAGTGTAGACAGATTCCTGAAAAATTATCCTGACACAGCCTCAAGACCAACAAAAAGCATCTACAACTGAACAAATTCTCACTCTTTTCTCTGCCTTCTATCACTTTGTATTTTTTTTAAATCACATAGCACAACAGTCACACATCCAGACAAAGTAGAATAAAGCATGTAACATTGAGATAAAGTATATGTTTGGAAATGTGGAAAAACAAAGAGTTTGATATTGATGTTTTTCTGACACAACTGTGGCATTTTGAAACACACTCACATAGTAATATTCTGGTAATAATGCTAGCTGCATGCCAAGTTGCATTTCCCCATAGCAGATTATTCGTCAACATATGCATGTGCTAGTGAAAGAAAGAGAGAAATACGGGATCCAAGGATTCAAATAGAGTCTGAAAAACATTTTAAACTTAGCACAGTGGCTATGAATCTTTTGCTCGCTGTTTTGTGCTTAAAGATCGGATCAGGGTTTGCACTGTCTGTGTGTGTGTGTGTGTGTGTGTGTGTGTGTGTGTGTGTGTACATGTCTGTGTACTGAAATTATAAGCTAATTAGTGTGGGACTGGAGGAGATATGGGCTCCGTTCTAAGCTGTCTCCATGGATAACACAGAGATCGTTTGCAATTTAAATGTCAAAGTGTCTGCGCCTGTCATGAAAGCTCTGAATATATGTGGAAGGAGATGATGAAATGAGTTTAAAAAAAAAAGTGTTTGAAGTGTGTTCATGGAAGTGAATGTGTATTAATTGATACTGTGCAAGGTTTAATTGATAAATAATCGGTTGCAATATGTGGTTTGTTGCAGGTGATAAATCGTTTGGGTTTGTGTTTGAAATGGTATACTTGTGTACTGCATACTGCAGTTTTAATGCATGCTGCAATAGTAATAGTATGTGAAACAGTGTGCTATATGTAATGATAAACTTTTCAAACAATAATGGACAGTTCTCACAAAACCTGTCAAGAAATTTTCCTGGTCGTATTTTACTCCAAAATCAAAAGAAAGAAATAAGAAATTATACAGTATTTTGCATATAGAAAATGGAGCCTATTTTTTATGGACATTTTACCCCTCAGTTCTCATTTTCAAGTATTTATACATCATAGTAGTACTCCCTTTGTACTGCCTTTCATTTCAGTTTGTATTAATTACAAAATCATTGCTCAACGTTGTTATAAAATAAAAAAAGATTTTGTTACGGTAATGAGAATCATCATTAAAAGCCATGGCAATAGTAAAAGCATTGTGCTTTATTGTCTTAAAGATAATGTCACAATGCAAAACATTTGAATAGTCTTTAATGTTGGCTTTATTTTCTTTCCACAGAATATGGTTTTATTTTTTTTATTGATTTGAGGTTAAATATGACCAAGACTTTTTTTACAGGTTTCATGAGAATCACCTTAGTATGCTACATTGTTGTCACATGATCTCATGCACATTTTTCTAATCGTACAGCCGGATGTTCCATGCATACAGTAAATCTGCATACGGTGCACACTAAACATAATGCATACGGCAGAAATATTAAGAGCAGTAAGGTACAGTATTATACCATTCTGTGCATTTCTGCTGTGTTTCGACCAGATTAGCTGGTTCAGCTGATGACCAGCCTACAGTAAATGATCTGTAATAAAATCATCACTGGTTATCAGTAGAAGGTACTGTACGTTTTGGGCATTTTCATGCTGTTTTTGTCTGGTCACCCATCAAGAATGCATTGGTCAGGGTGGTCATCCTGCAACAAAAAAACAGCTTTGGTCAGAAACAGACCAGCATTGCCCATCTAAAAACCATTTCAGACCATTTTGGAATTTAAAATGGTCCAAACTGGTCTAAGCTGTGCTTTTCATCAGTGTTATAGTCAGTGTCTCTCCTGTTTAAAAGACAGTACAAGAAGGCAAAACATGCAGAGAAATACGACTGCTCTCTCAAAGGACAAATACAAATTATTATGTAGAAAAAAGGCAACTGTTTCTATAGCAACAGCAGAGAAGCTGATCGCCAGTCGTCTGGCTGTAATCTTAAAGTGAACAGAGGTAGAGAGAAAGAGAGAGGTTTTTTTAGTGTAGGACAATGTGTTATGTTTATTCTACTAGGGATAACTGATAAATCAGTGAATATATAGAGCACAACAGTACGAAGAGTACGCAACAAATGAAAATTCTCTCATCATTTACTCACCCTCATGCCATCCCAGATGTGTATGACTTTCTTTCTTCTGCTGAACACATTTGAAGGAAAATAGAAAAATATCTTAGCTCTGTAGGTCCTTAAAATGCAAGTGGATTGTGATCCAACCAAGCTCCAAAAAGAACAGACAGTCAGCATAAATGTCATTCATATGACTCCACTGGTTAAATTAAAGTCTTCTAAAGGGAAACGTTCCCATTTGGTGTGAAAAATATCAATATTTTTTTGGGTGAACTAACCCTTTAACGTCTTGAATGAGGGAATGAACTACAATCCCATGAAGTATTGCGAATGATGTAATCGAATTAAAAACCATGGAAATATAAAAAACTTGCAAAACAGATATATACAAATATATGAGTAGTTTGAGAGGATAGAGAGACTGACTTGATTGCATCATGGAAGAAAGCAGTCGCTGCAGAACTCGTTTGCCGTGATTCTATGATTGCTGGATCGTTTCCATTCAGGATCATGGGTAGTGTAGTTTTTCAGCAGGAATTCTGAAATATATATATATATATATATATATATATAGGGTTAAAGAAGGGTAGCTCAGTGGTAAAGACGCTTGCTATCACCCCTGGAGTTCGCTAGTTCACTAGTTGAAATCCCAGGGTGTGCTGAGTGACTCCAGCCAGGTCTCCTAAGCAACCAAATTGGCCCAGTTGCTAGGTAGGGTAGAGTCACATGGGGTAACCTCCTCGTGGTCACTATAATGTGGTTCGTTCTCGGTGGGGTACATGGTGAGCTGAGCGCGGATGCCGCAATGGATGGCGTGAAGCCTCCACACGCGCCATGTCTCTGTGGCAACACACTTAACAAGCCACATGATAAGATGTGCAGGTTGATGGTCTCAGATGCAGAGGCAACTGGGATTCATCCTCCGCCACCCAGATTGAGACAAATCACTACACGACCACAAGCACTTAAAAAGCACACTGGGAATTGGGCATTCCAAACTGGGTTGCATAAGAGGAAACCCCCCCCCCAAAAAAAAACTTTTCCCTCACAGAAACTTTATTTCCTGCAAACTTGTTTAATTTGTTGCAAATAATTAAAAAAGGGGGTGTTCACACGAGACATTATTTTATTCCATATGTGGAACTTTTTAACTGTTGTCCTTACATTCACATGCATCAGATGTAAGTCTTTAGTCACATCGTGTCTTACCAGCATCTTGCGCTATGAGTGCTGCATTTAAAGACAATTTTAAGATATTTTTTTATGCAGTGAACAACCCCTAATAATGCATTGATTGCCAGAGGTTTGCTACTGCTGCTTGCCGCAAATATGCAGGGTTTTTTTGGAACATTACAGGATGCATTTTTGTAAGGGGATTATTTTCAGTATCGGCCAAAAACACTATGAAATATCAGTATCAAAATCTTCCTGTCTTTGGTTGTATGTTGCCTGTGTGTATTTACATATCTGGTGTCACTCTGTGGGTTGTTTAAAAACTGGCACTACACTATATTAAATGTGTGTCTATCCTAAAGCTGTAATAGGATGAATTGAAGGTAGAACAGAAAAGAGCAAAAGAGAAAGATAAAAAGACCAATCACAGCAGATGGCCGCTGTAGCCTGAGGAGACACAATAGACACGAGTGTCCTGGGATGTCTTACCGTCCTCACATGTGTGACTCCTTATTCCATATTATGCTGAGTCATGTTTTGTCATGATAATAAAAAAAGCATATTATATGGCTTTCTTGAATACTTGATTCTGATTGGTCAGTCTTGGCATTCGGTGGTAAAGTGTTTGTGTATATGTACTGCTAAGCTGTAAAATTGAACATTGTCCCAGGCAACTAATGTCCTACATAGCTGTACTAGTTTTATGTATCTCGTGTCACTCGGTCTTCCATGTAATAAGTAGGATAATGTACCTCCAATTGCCAAAACACCACCTTGTTCAAAAGAGAGTCTTTAGCAGTAGTCTCATTGTAGTTTCACAGAGGTAATGAATTCACAAATTCACATTAAAGCAGACGCACAAACAGAGTCTAGAGCCGCAGGACACTCAGGATCAAAGAGGCCAGTACTGTAGTTCAAAAGTGCAGCTCTAATTCATGTATAACTTATGTATTTCACACACAATTTGTAACATATATTTTGTTTATATATATATATATATATATATATATATATTACATATGTAAACCAACATGGACACAAATGGTACATTTCCTCTAATTTAATCGACATGTTTTAAACTATATTTTTAAAAGATTTCTTAATTTATCTCCTCGGACATCCTTATTTGTCAAAGACCCATGTAGCATGGTATACTGTACATATATATGCACACTCATTCATACTGCAGCCCACTGGCTCACTGGAGACACCCATACCCCGCCAGAGGGATTGTTGTTGCAGAGAACTGCTATTAATAGTCCACTGCTGCCATTCTCTTTCTCCCTCTATTCTTGCTTTAGTTCTTTTTGCTCATTCTGTCTTCTCTGTCATTATCTTTCCCTCTTTTTCCTTCTATGCTAATAATCTTTATGAACCTTACCACACTGGTTTCCGCACATCACACAACACTGCATCACTGGTTCAGCTCTCATTTGGCCTACTTCTTACCTCATTGATAGAAAATATTGCATTACCATACAGAAGTATGGTCCACAAGGTGTTCCACAGGGTTCAGTCCTTGGAACATTACTTTTTATCTATATACTCACTCCCACCTGGTCACATCATCTGTAAACATGGCCTAAACTTTCCCTGCTACGCTGATGACATTCAAATTTACCACCACCAGCTCTGACACACCTTCTCCTCCTGCTTCATTCATTGCATGTATTAGCGACATTAAACAATGGATGTTCATGAATTTCCTCAAACTAAATAAAAATAAAACTGAAATACTGATAATTGGAACTAATGCTCAAGTATTAAGTTTGGACCTCTGCATCGACATTGATGGGGTTCATGTCAAGCCATCCCACATTGTCCGTAGTCTTGGCGTCCTATTTGACTCAACTCTTTCTTTTGATTCTCACATTTCCATTGTCGTTAAAAATGCTTTTTTCCATCTACGGAAAATTGCATGCCTCCGATCTTCTCTCACATTGGCTGATGCTGAAACCCTAGTGCATGCATTGATCACATCACGGCCTGGATTATTGCAATGCCCTGCTTGTTAGCTTAACCAAAAAAAGCATTGCTAGGCTACAATATGTTCAAATTGCTGCAGCAAGAGTCCTCATCTTCACTAAGCGTTCTGATCACATTACACTTCTTCTGCATGATCTCCACTGGCTGCCTGTTGCATCTTGCATTAAATACAAATTACTCCTTCTAACATTTAAGGCTTTAAATGGTCTTGCCCCAACTTATTTGTCTGATTTACTTCACCCATATCTCCCACCTCAGTCTCTCAGATCCTCTGAACTTGGTCTTTTGTCAGTTCCTAGATTTAAACTGGCCACAGTGGGCGGTAGGTCATTCTGTGTTGTTGCTCTTAAACTGTGGAACTCACTACCTCTTAATTTTAGGAATATATTAACTGCTTTCAAGTCTCAATTAAAAACATATCTTTTTTTCTACACATTTTGACTTACCATCTCAGATTTAACAGATACTTGATATTGATGTCTTGATACTATTTGTGTGTGTGTGTGTTTGTATCAGTCTAATTGTATCAATGAAATATGCAAATTGTAAAGTGACCTTGAGCTTGGGAAAGGCGCTATATAAAATAAACTTCTTCCTCTGTCCTCCTTATCCCTCAATTAAACTGCTTGTCTTTGCCCTCTCAGAAGGGTTAAGATTGTTCCCTTTACCCATCTCAGAGAGGATGTGACCCATGCACTGCTGGAAACATAGATGTACTGGTCTACATGTGGGATTCTTCAGGAAAAATACAGCTTTAGGTTATGGTGGAGTGAGAAATCGAGAATTGTTCAAACGCAAACCTTCAAGTGATCATCCTCCCACAAATGAAAACAAAGCTAAAATTAACTCAGAATATTGTCATTTACTATAATAAACACCTATACAAACCACATATCTTAATGTAACTAGGCTTGGGTTCGATGCCTTTTCACGTGCGACAGTCAGAAGATTTTCCCGATGATTATCAATATATATCTGTATTTTTTCAGATATAAATAGGTCTGCTCATTGGACAATAGTTTTTGTCTTTTAAAACATATTTCTCAACAATACTTTGGTCAAGTGTGAGTGGCAGGGTAAATCAAAGGGGGTTGCACACCGGACGTATCTGGCAGACGACATGGTGCTTTTTAAAATTCGTAATAATTATTTTCTACAAAGGTACACACACACCGCCAACGCTCAGCGTAAAATTTCTGCAGCGTCACGGAGTGCAGCTTGCATAGTTTTCCATTAAATTTGACCCAAACCATTAGCCAAAGACTCTAGCCATCACTGGATGATACAATATATTGTTAATACAGTATGTATCTTTCATATAGCCTACGCAATGTATTTTCAGTTACAAGTATTTCGTTTTGTAGTTTGACAGCTTGAATTAAAAACCTATTCAAGACTACATACAGAGAAATTGCATAATAAACATCACCATTTCTAATCGTTCAGTTTGTGCAGTTATGCCAGTTTCATACACTAACCTGCAAACTCATCAACGTCACTTTGTTCATTCTTGAAGTACAAAAACCTTCATAACTTTGGACTGCCTTCTGCCGCAATAGCTCGTCCTCTGTGTGTGATACCGGTGCTTTTCCTACCCGCAACCTGGCTTCAGTAAATGTTATATCACCCTCTTGTGGTCTCCCAACGCTATAACACACACTATTAAACCGAAGGCCAATTGAAAGCAAGCAAATTAGGCTTCTAAATTAAATGTCAGCTAATTTTAATATATCGATGCCTCAAAGATATATCGATAAAATAAAGTTCCATTCAATAATTGCTAAATTGATATTTTATGACATCCCTAATTGTAATCTAGAAAGTTTTATCAAACACCACAAAAACTCTTCTCTGTTTCTCTTGCTCGTGACTCGAGTCTTTGAAAACATTCAAAAAATCAGTTCACAATTGTTCATTTTGGCATAATTCATTTGATCGTTTAGACCATTTATGTAAATCACATTTTTACACCAGTAGGTGGAAATGAATAAATGTTTTGAGTGAGTCTCTCACGACATAATTTTAAGTATAATTATACTTTATTCAAATTTAAATGTCTACAAATCTACTAAGAGTATTCAGCAGAATGCTTAAACATCATAAGTGTTTTCTCCACAAATAACAACAAAGCATATCTGTAATTTTGTGAACTACTGAGCATGCCTATCAAGTTAAACAAAAAGACTACAATATTAGCCTAAAAATAATTATAAGTTTCAATTACATCCTGATATTATTGTAATGTCATTTGTGACTTTTACTCTCAATTCATCCAGCCCCTTTCTCTCCTTGTTAAACGAGATTACCAAACTAAAGGAACGACATCCTTCAGTCGCTCAACAGATGCTGAACCTTGCTTGTTCATGAATCGTGAAGGCGAATTCATTCAGCGGGTCAAACGAATGATATGCTCCTTCACAACCCGCACACGAATGCTGTTGGCTCGCGCTACACTCAGTCTTCACAGGTAGGAACCAAAGCAGTCTTGCGCAAATTATTGAGTGCTGCAGCTGTTTAAAAGAGCGCAATCACAGATTTGCTTGCTTTTTGCAAAGTCACAGATTTTTAGTGGGGGCTGAGATGAAATTTAAGTGGGCTGAAGCACTCCTAAATAGGGTCTAGAAATGCCTGTGAAAGTGAGAGTCATTGCTTACAATTGACTGCCTTTTTTATTTAAAGCAATGGAACTCTCTCTCTTTCTCTCTCTCTCACTCACTCTCTCTCTATCTGTTGATCTGTCACTCCACGACAGTATCCCGGGAGAGCGCTGTGCCTGAAAGTGTGTGTGTTTGCAGATACGCTTGTGAGTTGCATGGTTGTGTAGATGTGTCAGCATTTTTTGACCGTTGTTCCCTTGTGACCAGCTCAGACACTACTGTTGTCAGGGTGACACTGGCATCAGGTTTGTTTGGACTGGCACAGTACAGAAATGGGAATAGAACATGCATGGAAAGAAGAAGGACAAGGAGAGACAGATGTTCAGAATGGCATACTAGCATACTACTCATACTATTTCTACAGTATGTGTAGCATGCAGAATATGCAAAGTTTCTGTTTGCAGTAAATACCTGAATGACCTACTACTTCTAACACAATGCCCTGGGTACTGTATCCTACAGTGGAATGCACATTATGATATGGAACGGCCACTATTCACTTACCAATCAATTCTTGATTGACAAAATCCCACTTGACATATTTTTAAATGTAGATGGATACAGCCCCACGCTACATTTTTTTCTTGTTGAACATCATGTTTCACTTGAAAATACTTCAAATTACCTAAGTAAGTTGGTTTACGGATGGCATTTCATGACTGAATAAATAGGGGCCAGTATATAGTACACACTGCACATATTCCATTAAGGCTGTCTCGATATAATCATACAGCACTATATTGTTTTTTCTCATGATATTGTATAAATACTGAAAATCCATTTATTTTATTAATCTATTGCTGAATTCATATCATATACAGCAGTTCAATAATGAAGGAGCAGATCATCTAAGGCGACATCCACACTTATCTGTTTTCATCTGAAAACTCAGTTTTCAGTTTCTTAATGTAATGGTTGTCCAAAGTGTGCGGTAATAGAGAGCGTTTTCGAAAGTCTCCATTTTTGGTGGAGGAAAACACTGTTCTAGTGTGAGAGGTTTAAACGTAACAAAATTGATATGTTTTTGAACAAAATGGTGTTAGCTTGTATCGAAAATGCTCTCCATTACCGCATACTTTGGAAAACAATAACGTTACGAAACTAAACATGGAGTTAAACGGATTAGTGTGGATGATTATTTAGGCCACGTCCACACTAATACATTTAACTCCGTTTTCAGTTTCGTAACGTCATCGTTTTCCAAAGTATGTGGTAGTGGAGAGCATTTTAAAAACGGCATTTAAAAAACAGCATTTTAGTGCATAAACGTAGCGAAATCAATGTGCTTACTAACAAAAACATATTAGTGTGGATGCAGCCTGAGACATGAGTTTCTTAGCATGGCCAGAACTGCAAGAGCGATTGAAACTGAACACGCAGATTCACTCTTGCATGTTTTGCCACAGTTTCTATCGAGATCCAATTATTATATTGTGATGCATCTGGATATATTGAATCATGACAGATGTATTGCGATATGCATTGTATTGCGAAGTGGTTGGTGAAATTCACTAGTACACTAGTATTCAAGTCAAGTCAAGAAAGCCTTATCGGCATGACTGTTAGAGTTTACAATATTGCCAAAGCATTTTACAGACAGATGTGCACAATATAGAAAATAAAAAAAATAGGTATGAAAAAGAAGAAAAATAAAATCACAATAAAGTGGTAAAATGTAATACAAAATAAAGTATTCCATTTCTACTAAAGCAAGAAAGAGGGGCAGACTTGTCGCTAAACGGCATGGATAGTCTTAGATGGAAAATACACATACAGAAACAGACAAAATAATAAACAAAGATAAATCCAGTTAGCAGTGAAAATCAACCACGTTTACCCTTGAGATTGTGTCCTCCACATGAACAGGAAATAGAATTGAGAGGAAGGAAAATAGGAGGAGAGAAGACGCAGACCCCCCAGAGAGTTTAAACGGCGGGGGTCTCTGTGTGTGAGCACACTGGCATTAGGATCGACGAATATGCCGCTCCAAACCAGTTTAAACAGTCCTACACAGCAATCAGTCATACAGCACCTCGTTTATTGAGAGATACTAAACCACACTGATGTTCAGATCAAAGCCCGTCTGTATGTGAATCCAAACAACAGCGTTTTCTGCCAAAACACCACTCTTGTTTCCGCAACATTTGGACAGTTTTTGTACCCTTTGTCTCTATAAAATGACAAATTAAGTTCAGGATGTGTCCAGGGAACATCTGATAGTCTATTTTGAGTCATTCTGTCATGGTTATGTCTCATATTTTGGAAGAAATTCAGACATTCCACTTTACAGTGTTTCCAAAATTAGGCAGATTTATACTAGACTACTCATGAGGGTTATTTACGCAGTACATTGCCGTGTTAGTAAAGAACATGCCATTTATTCTTACTATTAAAGTAGTATAAAACATTTCTCAAGTGATCAAACAACATGTTCACACAGGAAGTCGACATGTTGCTTACGAAAGTTCATGTACTCAACTCCATACTGCCATCCCCCATCAGACATTTTTCCATCAATTCAGTAGTGATCACATTTCCCTCTAGAGCTACTAACCTCTGAGACACAGGTTCTAGTCCCGTGGGAGCCAGGAATAATTGAGTTCACATAATACATTTTTACTCTATTGATGGTTAGGTTTAGAGTTGAGGTTTTGATTAGGGGTTAGAATTAATAAAATATGCATTCCTGGTGACTATTTTGTATTATTTACCACTGAAAATACTAGTTGCTTTTGGCGCCCCCTTATGGACACTACACCTGGGTACTGGAGCTCACACATTCCCATTAGGGCTGTCAGTTGGGCAGAGAAACTAAAATCAGCTGATTTTTAAATAGACATTGTTTCCGTAGACCACAAAAGGGTGCATTGAATACTTAAACCATACAGCGCCGTGTTATATTATTGCAAAGAACATTACTGGCTTTTAAAAAAAGAGCATTCCATTTTCAACTAATGTGCATAAAAGTTTTAGTCGGTCCATATTCTCAAATATTAAGTCAAAAGTAAAATGAGTGGGGAAAATGCTTCAATAGACAGTTCACATGGTGTTACACTTGCACTGATCACACAGTATTCTACCCCAGATTCAAGTTTCATAATAACAGCGAAATACCACTTTGTTTTTTGTTTATTACTGTTCTATGTAGGGTAGCAATATTCCCAGATAGCAGTGGTATTCGGCTGAACTATGAGCCCAGGCCAGGGGTTGTTCAATCAGACAGAACACAACAGAATATAACTGAACGTGAGGATCTTGAGACACACATTTCCAAGTTGAACTCTGTAACAGTTAAGGACAGGCAAGGGACACTGCCCTTCCAGCCGTTCTGTCAGCCGGTGGTCCACCCTGCCTCCAGTGAACCTGGGGAGAGACGAGGGGAGGCCTGGGGAGAGGGAAAGGGTGAGTGGAGACACAGAGAGAAAGAGAGAGAGAGGAGTGAGAGAGAAGAACTTGCTCGCTGGCTCCCAGACGTGTTGTTGCCTGGTCCTCAACCGCACCTCCGCCCTCTGGCGGATGCCAGCTCACTAATCCCCCGGCAGACAGCAGCAAGTCCTCCGGCCCTGGTGGACGGAACCGCTCCTCCCCTTCTTCAGCAGACGACAGTGGTTCCTCCGGCTCTCGGTGGCCGGCAGCACCCCTCTGTCCCCAGGCAGACGGCCACGGCTGCTCCCTTGGTGAATGGCAGCAGCAAGGACTCTGCGACAGCGCATCCCTCCTACCTCCTGGGTTTCAGCAGCACTGTAACAGATAAGGATGGGCAAGGAGGAGGCGGGAACCGGCTGAACAGTAAACATCAAGTTTAATAAGAAACTAAACATAAAACAAACATAAACCAAACACAGACACATATGCAACGCAGCAACGTGCGTCTCTCTCTCTCTCTCAGACAGGGGCCTCCAGCTCCCCTTTATCTCGCTCTCCCGCTGATCAGCTGATTCAGCACCAGCCGTGCATCATCACGACCCGGCCACGCCCTCCTCCTCGTCACAAATTCCTTTCCTGACGAAGCGTTTAAAAGTCTAATTGCTTAATCTGAGAAATTGTTATATAAGAGCAAGACGCAATGGCCAAAGACCTCCACCTACTGTAAGGGGCTGTACACACCAAACGCTTTTGCAACCATCCATTTGTATTACTTTGTAAACGTACGCTTGACGAACGTCTTTGTTTCTCTTTGTTTTTGTTTATTCAGTGTCTCGTGCAGGAGCGCTGTTTTTTAGATGCTGTGTCTAATTAAAAAGAACATCTTGAGACATCTGCTTTCTGTTAAACTGTATTTGTTGCACTGTGTCTAGCCTTTTTTAGCGCAAGAATGCTAACGATCTGAAGTCATCGTCAGTGCTTGGCACACATCCAAAATTCGAATGCACAGTTTAAGCATTTGAATGAGCATTTTTTTCTTAAATTCGACGAATATTTTAATTTCAAATCTTAATTTGACAGCCCTAGTTCCCATTTTTTCAACAACATTTCCCGCTTCGGCCACTGGGGACAGTGATTCGAATTTCAGTAAGCATAGACTGAACTTTCGACCTACAGTCGTCATACTCACAGAGTGATTAGTCTGAAATGTTTAATTGTTGCTAGGTGGTTACTTTCTGACTCACGTTTAAAGAACCCACCCCCTTGGTACATTGTAAGTCTGTGGTATTTTTTTGCCCAATTCATTGTCCACTTGGTGTAAATTTGATGTCTGATTGCTTTGAAAAGTAATACACACCTCTCCTCAGCAAGCCACAGAATTTTAGGTATAATTCATGTCTATATCACAAACAGTGCAGAGCTGGTTAAATGCTGAAGTTTAATACTTTGGGTTAGGGGTTAGTTCCAATCCCTATCCTGAAGTTTGAGCAATAATATTGTGATGATTTCTTGCCTAATAAATTCTATAAAAAAAAAAGATATGAGAATACTGCATATCACAGAACCCTCTTTTTAAAATCTTAAAGGCACAATATTCATGTTTTGTGAACAGATGTCTAATTTAACCTTAAGCGGTCATTACTGCCTGCCAAAATATCCAAATCTGCAAGCAACTTTATGTAACCGAAACAAATCCCCAGTTCATCTAAAACAGAAGACACGCATGCTACAGTGCATACAAATCCGCAGTATCAAAACAAATGACAATTACCATCTCATGACAGCGCCCTTAGGACAAGGTCATCATTTTATTATTGTTTTATAAACTCTTTGTTTGGAAACAAATGAGCTAATAAGGATTTTTTAATTTTTTATTTATTTTTTATTGTAAAGCAAAAGGAAATTAAATCGAAATGACACCAACAAAAGGTTATTAATGGTGACTGAGGGTCCTGAAGGCAGTAATTATAACCAGAAATTAATTTTCATTCCTTTTACATCATTAATATTTCTGTCTTGTTTTATTATAGGAAACCGACATCCAGTACTACGATTCCAAAGCCGACTCAGATTACGTAAGTGACAGTTATTTTTATTTTTGTTGATTGTTCCTGTGATGATTCAGATGAAAACCCTTTTAGTGCAAAAAGCATTATTTTTGTGTGTCCCTGCTGTGATCTTGAATAGTTTGTTTATTTAATACCTTTAATAGCTTAAATAGGTTTTGCCTGACCTGTTTATATTTTAGATGCCTTATTAGTGTTTGGCCATCTAAACAAAACATGATTTTCTCTCTCTCTCTCTCTCTCTCTCTCTCTCTCTCTCTCTCTCTCTCTCTCTCTCTCTCTCTCTCTCTCTTTAAGGGATTGTTCACCCAAAAATAAAATTCTGTCATCATTTACTGACTCTCATGTTGTAAATCCAAACCTGTATGACATTCTTTTGTGGATCACAACTTTAAGTTATGAACTCAAACATTTCTTATCAAATTCTAATAAGACCAAACATTAAATATAAATGAGATCTCCATTAAAACTCTTGAAATGTCACCATGTTTCCACACATCATACATTCATGTACGTTTTTCATTCTCAAAGTGAAAGGTCACAGACAGTCTCTTCTGCAACATCAACTGCTTGATTGTTTTCACTTTGTCGAGAAAGAAGCCGTTATATCAGAACTCAGTCTGGCAGTATAGGTAGATGGGGAATGGAGGTATGATGAGAGAGAGAAGAAAAAGTATGGGCCGAGAAGTCATAAATCAGAGAGTGATTTTGTTCGGTTGATGCACGGCGTGTGATTAATGATTCAGCACTTAAGGGGATGTCATCGTCTCTAATTGGAGGACATCGCTCATCATTAAAGTGGTCAAGGGGACGGTAGCCCCTCCCGCCACCCCCATGACCCCTACCTCGCTACCTACCGGCTAGAGAAACACAGGGGTCGGCAGGCCGTACTGAGGTTGATTTCCTCAAATGCTCAATTGCAGGCACAAACCCAGACGTCTCCAGAAATGCTTCAGCTTTGACCTCACCTTAAACAGAGTCATCGTCTGCAATCTAATTTCTCTGAAACAGCATGACATGTCTGTTCTGGTTTGGTCTCACTGAAGCTTGGTTCCAAACCCAAGTATGCTGCCTACCTAGACAGCATTTAAAGGCATCTTAGGCATGTTCCCAAGGCAGTTCCAAAATGTAGGCAGCATAATAAGGCTTCCTTCTAAGAGGCGTTGACACCGAAAGCACTTTTTTTCTATGTAAACGTGCTAGACGGACATCATTGACCATGATCTCTGTTTTTTTCAGCATTTTGTGCATAAACGCCTCATTTTTAAGACAGCATGTCAATTTATAAAACTTTTAAAATCACATTGCAATGCACCTGCATTCTGTTATCGCTTTTTCAATTAAAAAATGCAGTTGATGTGAATGCATTCGTCTCACGCATAGGCATAAGACGCCATGACATTTAAAACAACTTCAACTTTCACAAATGTGTCTCGCGGCACCTGCATTCTGCAACATGTTCAGTGTAAACACTTTTGTCGTGAATGTTTTCGTCTCGTGTGTGAGACACGTGTCAATTTAGTAAAACTTCAACTTTTAAAACACGTTTCGAGATTCCTGCATTCTGTTCTCACTTTTTTGTAATGCAAGAAAATGTTCATCTCATGCATGAACACTGCATTATTTAAGACACCGTGCCAATTTATACACTTTTTAAATCGCTGTTACAAATTAAAAACCGTAATCTTTTAAAAACGTGCTCGAGCCACCTGCATTCTGTTCTAGCTTTTTTTTTTAACACAAGAACACATTCAGTGACATTTTTTTTGTCGTAAACATGTTCATTTCTCGCATGAGCGCTGTGTTTATAAGACGCTTTTCAATATAATACAACTTCAACTTTTAAAAAGCCATCTCAAGACACATGCATTCTGTTCTGACATTTTTGTAACGCAAGAACGTGTTTGTCTCATGCTTGAGTGCTGTGTTAAGACGGCATGCCAATTTAAAACAACTTCAACTTCTAAAAAAGCATCTTGAGACACCTGCATTATGGTCTACCTTTTTATAATGCAACAACACATTTGGTGTGAACTAGTTAATCGTGAATGTGTTAGTCTCACGCATGCATTGCTGGAAATGGGGGGGACGCAGGGGAACGGAGTTCCCGGAGTGAATTATGTGGGGGAACGGCGTTCCCGTTCAAACTGGCTACATTTATTAGGGGAATAAAGAGTATTTCTATCTTTTCTCCACTAAATAGCCAATGAAAGCTTAAATGCATGGGATCTTCTGCATTTGTGGTTGCGCAATGTTGAATATCGTGAGTGGCCAGAAAACATTCACGCAACAGATCCACATCAATTTACCAATCTACGCACCAGAAGAATGGACAAATATACAGGTTTCTTTGCTCATAGTACCATCCACAAGTACATAAGTCTATGTGTAATTTAATGCACAAATAAATGCTGAGCCATTTGTATTGGTATTCTTCTTCGAGAACATCTGTTCTGCAGTCTTGACATACACACTACGTGCAATGCTGTGGACGTCGTTTAGTCTGGCTGACAGCAAATGCCCATTCATTAAAATTAAAGGAATTACCCATTAGATTTGGCTATTTTTTGTTTTGTTTTTTAAGAACAACCAAAAATGTGGTCAAAATGTTCATTTTTGACCAAGAATGTTCATTTCTCAAGTGTAATGTGGTTATAGATTACAGAGGTATAATCTCTATAATCTGAAATAAGTGTTTTATGTTTTTATTTATAATACATTTTTCATCCATGATGGCAAAGCCCCATTTTCAGCTGCCATTACTCCAGTCTACTAAGAAAATAAAGAGTCACATAATCCTTAAGAAATCATTTAATGTTAACTTAGTACTAAAAAAACATTACTTTTTGTTAGAACGGTTGAAATGGTTGTGCTACTTAATGAAGTGTGGAAATTGCAATATAGTGTCTTTTTCCAGCTGAGGTATTATATTTTTTTAGTTACTTTACAGTAAAATTTGTTTACACTTTCAAGTCAAATTTCAGTTTTGAAAATAACCAAAAAGAAACATATTTCCTCAAATTCATCGATCTATTGTTCTTTTGAGAGATGAAGGCTATTCCATGCACTTCTGTTCTGAAAAATATAAACAAACTTGATCTAACTGGGACAGAGAGAGAAGTGGACGACCCAGATGCACAACAACAAGAATACAAGAACATCAGAGTCTCTAATTTGAGAAAAAGGCTCCTCACAGGTCCTAAACTAGCAGCTTTAATGAACAGTATATGCCAAACACATTGATTTAAGTAGAGGATTCTTTGATGAACAGAAAGTTTGAAGAATACATCATTTATTTTAAAAGAAATAGTCAATAGTAACATTCTAAATGTCTTTACTGTAACTTGTCAGTTATTTTCAATCAATTTAATCCATCCTCGGTGAACAACAATCTGCTCAATCTTCTCCATCATTGGCCGTTCTAATGAACTCTGGCCAGATGTTGACTCTTCCTTATAGCTACTAAGGAAAACTTTGGGTTGATTTGTCATCATATTTGCCTTTGGTTTGTGGAATGATTTATTGAGAGTCACAAATGAGCCTCTAATCAGCTTTCATAAGTGCTTGAGATAACAAATTGTATACTTGATGCATTGCAGTTTGATTTTCAAAACTGGTAGTATTTAGACAAGTGCACACAGGTGTCCTACAATAGCAGAGTAACCGCCAAAGGTGGAGTTCAACACATTAAAGGGTTAATTCACCCAAAAATTCTCTCATAATTTACTCACTCTCATGCCATCCCAGATGTGTATGACTTTCTATCTTCTACTGAATACAAACGAAGGTTTTTAGAAAAATATCTGAGCTCTGTAGGTCCATACAATGCAACTGAATGGTAGCCAGAACTTTGAGTCCAAAAAGCACATAAAGGAAACATAAAAGTAATCCAAAAGACTCTAGTGGTTAAATCCATGTCTTCAGAAGCGATATGATAGGTGTGGGTGAGCAACAGTCCTTTTTTATTGTAAATCTCCACTTTCACTTTCACATTCTTCTGCTTTTGTTTTTGGCGATTCATTTTCTTTGTGCATATCGTGGCCTACTGGGCAGGGAGTAGAATTTATAGCAAAAAAGGACTAAAATGTTGATCTGTCACACCTATTATATCACTTCTGAAGATATGAACTTAACCACTGGAGTTGTGTGGTTTGCTTTTATGCTGCCTTTATGTGCTTTTTGGAGCTTCAAAGTTTTGTTCACATTCACTTGCATTGTATGGACCTATAGAGATGAAATATTCATCTAAAAATCTTTGTTTGTGTTCTGCAGAAAAAAGAAAGTCATACACATCTGGGTTGGCATGAGGGTGAGTAAATGATGAGAGTTTTCATTTTTGGGTAAACTATTCCTTTAACTATGGAGACGTTCCACTAAAGTTTATTAACCAGAAAGGGTCAATACTTTTTGTCTTCGTTTTGAACAGGATATCAATTATATATATATATATATATATATATATATATATATATATATATATATATATATATATATACATAATTTTAAACCAAATAAAAAACTGATTTTTTGTGATTTTTTTTTTTTGCATTAAAAGTGTGCTTGTGTGTGCAACACTTTTTGGGACTTCTGTGTATTTGTGTACAAAACAATAACCAAATCAAAACATTTGTTTCTTGCAAAATCAGAACCAGAAAATGAAACAACATATTTATTTTACAAAATAAAAAAGTTAACAGTACTTTTATAATTCTAGATGGCAAACATAATCTAAAGTCATTCAAACTACAAAAAAATATATTTTTTTGAAATTAAAAGTAAAGCATTGCCATAATCCAGATGGTAAAATAGTTTCATCTTTAATTGATTAAGTTGCCATTGGTCCAAAAGCACAATCTTATTTACATTCAAACACCAACATCTGCCTGCTGCATGATGATTGCCAAATGTACTGACGTAGTTATAACGAATGACTGCGAGACTGAGAACTGACATAAACAGAGGTGTATAAATGCCATGTATACGGTATTGGCTAAAAAATTCATTTAAATGTTAATTTAATGTCCTGTAAATTAATAGTTGTCACAGCATTTATTTTTTGAGTTTGAAACAGTCTTGTTTGTGTTGAAATAATCTGAATTTTAATATGACGTGGTTTAGTTTCTAATATAGCTAGTACTTTCTAATGTAATACAAACATGATGCGCATTTAGATTAGTGGCTACTAATATTTAAGTATGTATTTTAGGACAGTTGGACTGTCAGCATAAAGCACTCCAAAGATATTTAATTGAATCAAACATGCAACATGTTGAAGTCATGTGACAACAATGTTTTAAAAGTTTACTGACATATAATACGTACTGTTTCTCATTCTATTTGTAAAAAATAGTAGACAGTATACAGTGTAAACTGCACAGTATGCAGTAATCTGTACGCTAGTGTTCCCTTCTCTATTTATTCTGCATAAAATGATCCACGTTAGTTTGTTCAGGCTTAAAAGATGTTATCAACTGTGTTTTTAAAAGTTATTATTACATTAATATTGCTTAATGCATACATTTTGAACTGTCAGACACAAACAAACACACACTTTCACACTCAGAAGGCAGAAGTGGAATCCATGAATAATTTAGTTTGTGATTAAAGTGAACCCGAGAAAGATAAAGGTGTGATCGAAAGAGTCCTTAAAATGTCATTTTTGGGTCTCGCAACCTTTCATTAAACCTCGAAAGCAGGGTGATAAAATTAACAAATTGCCTAATGAATCGAGTTAAACAGGTGGTGTATGGATGGGGAAAATGAACCAATCAGTGTGCCCTGTGTGGATTTTAGCTCCTAATTAGAAGCTGTCTTAGATAATTATGACTGGGCTCCAAAGACAGTAAAAAAAGAATAAACAAATAAAAGACATTGAGCTATTTCCTTTCTCAAAAAGGAAGTTTCCAAACCAGTTGCCTGAGACACGTGTTAAAGAGCAGAAAATAGTGTGTGCCGATGATGTGTTGTCTTTAAAAGTACAGCAAAGTTTTTATCAGGGTGTTGCGGCCATTTATAGCTTGAATACAGTTTAATATTTCATCTTTACGAGACCACAGTTTTTGAGCTATTTTAAGATTATAGTCTGCCATAATTATCACGAAATTATGTAGAATGAAATGGAATGCTGTTAAATACTACTACGATTTTCTGATTCTTCTTCTTCTTTCGGCTGCTCCCGTTAGGGGTCACCACAGCGGACTATGCATGATCCGCATATTTGACTTGGCACAGGTTTTACGCCGGATGCCCTTCCTGAAGCAACCCCCAGTGGCTTAAGATTTTCTGATTAATATGCTCTAAATCAGGATTTTGTTAAATACTGTCCAAACAATATCACATGGTGTCGAACATGGACATGAACATCTGTATTCATGAGCGAATTCAATGCAATGCGTCATCTCAAATGAAATCAAAACAGGTTTGCTCGTTTTTGCATTTCGAGGTGGTTTTTTATCCTCCTGCTTGCGTTCATGTCACATTTATGGGTATCAGAAAGCCTCTGTCTTTCTGTTTGTCCCAACAACTGCTTGTAATTGCGTTTTAATAGACAATTGAAGGTAGGCCATAAATCAGTCCTCACACTTGGCAGGAGGCTTGAATTTAATTTTTCAAAAACAAACCTTTTTTTTTCACATCATTCCCCAATTACTCCCATGGCACACTCTATTGTGTGATTAAATCGAGTGTGTTTGATTGTATGAGATTTGATTATATGAACTTCAACAAGTGGAAAACGATTGAATAGTGGTGATTATCGGATAGAGTTTTAGATTTTAAATTATAACAACTGCTTGTTTTTTTAAGTTTTCCTCATTATTAAGTGTTTTCAGGTTTACAATATAGTATTTTTTACTGTAAATACACTTTGCATGCAGTATTTGACTTCTTATGCTCAATATACATGAAGAATGGTGTATTCACTGGATGCAAGTTATTAAAATCCAGTTATTCTGCCCTTTTTATATATTTTTTTATTTTGTATTGCCTTAATACGTGCAGTCATTGAAGTTCCTTGAAGTGCCAGATTTTTTGTGCCAATTTATTGACTCGAGACGTATTAAAATGCTAATTAGTGGCCTGTGTGGCGAACTGAAGTAAAAGGGTATAAAGGCCGTCATTCGGCAGTCATTGTGGTGAGTTATTGACAGGGTTAATCGCCTGAAGGACTTCAGTGCGATTTTGATAGCCATCACTGACGCTAATTGATTTTTAGCAATTTGCGACCACTTTGATACCTGCTGTTGTATTGTGTCGAGGATAAATCGTATGGTAATGTATTACGGCTTTTCCTCCAAAGAGTTACTACCTTTTTAGTTGGGGAGGCAGGATTTACCCCTGCCATATCAGAGTAATTAGTGTTTGTCTAATTAATCACGGATGCATGTGTTTGTGTGATTTTCTGCACAAAGATTTGCTTTGTGTCAATCAAGGGTTTTATAGTCTTTATTTTAATACCATTTTCAAATTTACTTCAATTTTCAGTTTAGTTTGAATTAGTTTCAGTAATGAACAGTTAGCTTTAGATTTCATTTCATAGACATACTGTATTTCTGTTTGATTGTTTTGCTATATTTTGTTTCAGTTTTAATTTGAGTAATTATAGTTTTACCAAAACATTTCTGGAATTATTTACATCTCGTCTACATTGCATTTTGCGTGATATCATTCACATTTTTAGCACAACTGCTAAATTAGCCTGTGTTACATGTTTTAATGCCATCTACATGAGGTATAGGTCAGACAACAGATGAAAATGACTATTTATTCAACTTTTTTGTTTCATTTAGTGTTTCAACTACTTTTGTTGATTATTTTATATCACCTATTTATTTCATTTAGTATATATATATATATATATATATATATATATATATATATATATTTAATCCTGGTGTTAAGGCCTGTTCACACCAAACCCGTTTTCTCTGTGCGATTGTTTGTTCTGAACGAGTTTTTGAATTGTAACTATGGATTCCGATGGTGCTATTCGTACCGAGTCTGACAAATTGTCCTCCGACAATCCGGAGGTTTTTTACGGAGAGTGTTCCGATTTTTTTTTTCTTCGGACTGCTATGAAAACTGTCTGACCAATGAGATAAGAGATTTTTGTCAGTCACTGCAGCTGCTCAATCTAGCGTGTTGGTGGCGCTAATCAACTTGCAAACACCGGCATTGGACGTGCAGCTGACACACACCCCTGAAAATGATATACTTAAAATAAATAGATGCAGTTAATGAGACCTTGGTACTGCAAACAGAAACCCGGTCTGTTTTTGAAAGTCTGCTTATGGTGTTTTGTCTTAATGTTCATTATTTGATATGTATTACAGTGTGCCTGTTATATTCTCATGGCATTAAAAATAGCAGGGAGGTTCAAAAATTCGTTTGCACTAAGCTCGTAGTAAAATATCCCATAAAAAGATTTGTTACATGCAATGTTTTTGACAAACAAATTGAAGAACCACACTGCTATTTTTATTGCAAGGATAATATAACAAAGGATTGCAATAATTTAAATAAAGAAAAGGCAGTGAGCCAGTGTTTTCTTTTATATTATTTTTAATATATGCATCCTATTTTATACTAAACTTTGTTAAACAAATCCTTAATGTACAGTACTACACGTGTATTTATCACCTTGTGATATATTATCCAGGTATTATAAAAAGGGAAGTTGGGTTCTGGAGTCCATTTGGAAGATACTCGTAGATAAATACATATATTTATGCAGCAGTGCTCTTTACTCATCTCACTCGCATTAAAAAACACAGATTATATACTCCTCAATATGCAACAACACCATGGAAAGAACATAATGAAACAGTTAGGACGAATTAGGTAAATAAATGCTTTAACAGTGTTCATTATATTAATCTCTAAGAGCTGAAGGGTGAGGACAGGAGACTGGTATAATAACAGGAGACTGGTGTAACGACAGGACACTGGTACAACGACAGGAGACTGGTGTAACGACTGGACACTGGTATAACGACAGGAGACTGGTGTAACGACTGGACAGTGGTATAACGACAGGAGACTGGTATAAAGACAGGAGACTGGTGTAACGACTGGACACTGGTATAAAGACAGGAGACTGGTATAAAGACAGGAGACTGGTGTAACGACTGGACACTGGTATAAAGACAGGAGACTGGTATAAAGACAGGAGACTGGTGTAACGACTGGACACTGGTATAACGACAGGAGACTGGTATAAAGACAGGAGACTGGTGTAACGACTGGACACTGGTATAAAGACAGGAGACTGGTATAAAGACAGGAGACTGGTGTAACGACTGGACACTGGTATAAAGACAGGAGACTGGTATAAAGACAGGAGACTGGTGTAACGACTGGACACTGGTATAACGACAGGAGACTGGTATAAAGACAGGAGACTGGTGTAACGACTGGACACTGGTATAAAGACAGGAGACTGGTATAAAGACAGGAGACTGGTGTAACGACTGGACACTGGTATAACGACAGGAGACTGGTGTAACGACTGGACACTGGTATAAAGACAGGAGACTGGTATAAAGACAGGAGACTGGTGTAACGACTGGACACTGGTATAACGACAGGAGACTGGTGTAACGACTGGACACTGGTATAAAGACAGGAGACTGGTGTAACGACAGGAGACTGGTCTAACGACTGGACACTGGTATAACGACAGGAGACTGCTATAATGACAGGAGACTGGTCTAACCACAGGAGACTACTGGTATAACGACTGGAGACTACTGGTATAATGACTGGAGACTGCTATAACGACAGGAGATTGGTATAACAACAGGAGACTGCTATAACGACAGGAGATTAGTATAACGACAGAAGACTGGTCTAATGACAGGAGACTGGTATAATGACTGGAGACTGGAATAACGACAGGAGACTGCTATAATGACAGACTGCTATAACGAAAGGGAGACTGGTTTAAAGACAGAAGACTGGTCTAAAGACAGGAGACAGGTATAACGACTGGAGACTGGTCTAACGACAGGAGACTGGAATAACGACAGGAGACTGCTATAATGGCAGACTGCTATAATGAAAGGGAGACTGGTCTAAAGACAGAAGACTGGTCTAAAGACAGGAGACTGGTATAACGACTGGAGACTTGTCTAACGACAGGAGACTGGAATAACGACAGGAGACTGGTATAACGTCTGGAGACTGGTGTAACAACAGCACAGCCTACTGTACAGGAGTGAAATAGTTTTTCATTTCAAGTTTTACGGACACTGTGTGAATAGACTTTCCGTCAGATGTTTGTCTCACAAAATCGTCATGGATTTGGTGTGAACAGGCCTTCAATCAGTGCATTTGGTGTGTGTGTGTGTGTGTGTGTGTGTGTGTAAGTTGTTTTTTGTGGTTAATGAGAACATTATTTTTGGTTACAAACTATTAATTACGAGGGTATTATGCTATAAATGTGGTTTATGAGGATACCCCTAGTGTCCCTGTAATTCAAAAGGCTTAATAAAAACATTCTAAACTATGTTTTTTTGAAAATGTAAAAATGCAGAACGTTTTTTGTGAGGGTTAGGTTTAGGGGTAGGGTTAGGGGAAATAATCTATAGTTTGTACAGTATAAAAATGATTATGTATGTGGAGAATCCTCATAAGGATAGCTGCACCAACGTGTGTGCGTGTGTGTGTGTGTGTGTGTGTGTGTGTGTGTGTGTGTGTGTGTGTGTGTGTGTGTTTACTGACATCTATTTCTGTTTTTCTATTTGTAGCAGTCGGAAGGTGATGATGGAGAAAACCTCATGGAAAACCCAAACTCTCTCTCTTTGGAGTTTGTGGATGACCCTAACTTTAAGAACAAAGTCAACTATTCATATACTGCTGTACAGATTCCTACAGACATCTATAAAGGCTGTGAGTACTGAAAAACATGCACTCACCCAAACCCTGATGTGATAGATGATTACACTAAAAGTGTTTGTCTGTTAAACCTAAAAATGTGTAAAATACCCAGTTTCAGTTGGTAATACATCAGATTACGGAAGTAAATTAGGTTGTAAATATTATTTCCATGTTGACTTTAAGGTAACAATTGCACATTTTCACTTAACCAGATGTTTTATCTAGATAATTAAAAAATGTAATACTAGTTTAATACCTATGATTAGAGTTTTTTTCAAATCCCTAACCAAAGTATGAGCAATAGTAGGCCTAATAGTGATGCTTCCCTTCACAAACACCATTAATAAATGGTTGTATTCCAGTGGAGATTACTAACCAATAAATGTTAAAGTATAGCTTTAGAAGAAAAATGTATGCTTAAGTATTTCATTTGTATTTAGAAAGTGTTTCTATGTTGCTCAATTTGTTAACTTGACGACTAGGACAGATGTTTGTTGTATAAACTGTGAATCTCCCTCATCTGTCCTTGATGTTGTTGGTTTATGGGTAATGGATGATTGCTGAGAGATGATGCTGACAGTGTGTGATTAAACATTTGGACAGTGTTACCATTGCGCTGCTATAATACATAACCATTACTTGTCACTCTATAGAAAGTTGCTGGAAGATTTTCTGTTTAGTGGCGCTCTTTGGTCCATATCGTGGAGTTTTCTTTAGTTATGTCAACACTAATGGGTTGTCTGTTTTGTAACGACATTGTTTTCCAAAGCATGCGCTACGAGAATGTGTTTTACTAAAAGTCTTAATTTTGGGTGGATGAAAACTGCATTCCAGTATGGATATGAGGTGTAAATGTAGCAAAGTCATATTAGTGTGGAAGTGGCCTTTGATTTATTTTACACGTTACATGTAGTGGAAATGTGGAAGTGTACACGGAATATATTTCGGTTGCGTTAGAGATCACTATTTGCTAAAAAAAAATATTATTGAAAATATGGTTCGATACAGATTTCCAAATTCGATTTGATTGCGATTCACAAACTCGCACTAAGATTCAAATCTGATTTTCGATATTTAAGTTATAATGTTTATAATTTTTTTTGGGGACTCGCCGATACCGAGTCCCATACCTGATTTATTTATTTTTTCTGAACTACATATCAACAGTTTATTTAAATTTTATCATCAAAATGGTGTTTTAATAAATAAATCCTTTAAAACTTTAATCAAATGAAAGAATAGCAATTAATTTTAAACATGATCAAATAAAGTGCTTTTATTCAAAACCTCACAGCACTATCTAAAATACATTGGAATTATATTTTGTCATGTAAAGTTCTGCACAACACAGCATCACAGATGTAAGTTATTGCTTAAATATTCTGCAATGTATATTAATGTTCCAGTGGAATGCATTTGTAAGGCGGTCAAATTTAAATTCATAATTCACTTCAAGATGCATTTTTAAATGTTGATAAATGTTGATAAATTTTATATGGCATCTACAAAACACAGCGCTCCTGCACAAGACACTGAATAAACTAAAACACAACAGCCAAAGACATTTGTCCAGCATAGTGCTTTACAAACTGCAGGGTGCTGCCATGATTAGCCAGGAATGTGACATAATCTCTGTTCAATTCAATATTTTAATAGCCACGATGCTACAAAAATACCGGCATTACCAAGATCTGACTAAATTTACTACCCGTGCACTGTTTGATCACAGCCGGCTGCTTTCAAATGCTTATGTGCGTGTGTCTGCCCGTGCACTTGTGTCTCGTGATAAATGCAGCGCTCTTGCACGAGACTCTGCACAGTTTTTAATCAAAATACCCCTCTTCAGGTGATATTAATGTAAACACATCTGTTAATGAATAACCAGTGTAAACAGACGGGATTAAATCTGCACTGTCTTGACTAGATATTAAAGCAAACACAGCTGTTAATGTATAAGCAGACGGGACAAATTCTTCAAAATGTTAGATTTGTGCGATGTCTAAATGTATATAAGCTGCATGCTGTCTGTCATAGGCATTCAGGTATTCTTACTGCATCAGATCAGTACTAATGTAGATCTATCATACAGTAAAGAGTGTCAAGTATTTAAGTAGTTTCGTTTAGCATTAAATTACCTTTTTTAATGTTTTATGTTATTATTTTTTAAATGTTTAATTGCTACTGTTGCTAAAAAAACTTAAAGCATTGTTTACTCTGTTCTCTATTTAATTACTGGATCTTGTATAATTCCTTTACAAGCTTGAAGCAAGTTTTACAAGAGAAACACTGAAGGCCTCATTGTTTTAATTTAAATTGTTAATATTTATTTAAAAAAATATTTTGTAAAATAACTGTGTTTTATTGCATATTTGCTTAAAGGTGCAATACCAAGTTAACATAGAACTGTTAATGAAGCTTTTTTCTGCTCGTTTTGCTTTTTACTTATAAACAGGTTACAGTTTTATTTTTTTATTTTTTTTGACAATAATCACAAGGTGCTGCATTTTTGCATGTATTGAAGCAGAGAACATTTTGTCAGAACCTCTAGTAAATTATATGTTTAATACCCTTATATCCAGGTTTTCTAAATCACTGAAATAAGCATTTTTCTTCAGAATCATGAGAGAATCGTGATCTTTATTCTAAGTAAAAAACTCATGATTCTCAATTTATCCAGAATGATGCAGCTCTACAGCTTAGTTAAGAGAACAGGAAGGGTATTAAAAGAGACGTTATTAAATGACAAATGGGTTGCATGGATCTCGTCTTTGGACACATTTATCAGTAAGTTACCAATATATACATTTTTAGTTGCATAGCGTGAAATTTGGTTGCAAATGCGAGTGATTTCCTCTCACTGTAGTGGAAGGTTGCGCATAGAGTAAAAGATCGATCCATGGTTTTTGAGAATTTATTTCATATCAGCCAAATAATAATAATACAAATAAAATAGAAAAATAGAAAAAACATTTGCCCAGCCCTAATTCAAAAAGTGAATGGGTAAATTATGTCAGAGCTGTGGCCTAGCAGTTAGTGCATGTGCTATGGTGCTAATGTAGGTGATGTAAGTTTGAATCCAGCTGAAACTCTCTACTGTTTTGTAAATAAAAAAGGCCAAACATGAAATGTTAAAAACCAAACTTTCAAGTAGTAGACAAACTTTTGACTTAATTATTTTGTCAAAGAATCACCCACTTTGATACATAATTTTTTAAACCCAAGAGATAATGTAGAGGTTTCTTTTCTTCTTCGAGTATGTATGCATAGATCAGTGGGTATTGCGAGTGTATATTTTAACGATTTAAATATACTCCCCATTCTTGTCGATAGGGTTTTGAGAGGTCTTGCCTATCAGCTATAATGCGTTGTAACTGTTGCCTCATGGGTATTGTAGTTCAATAAAGGCATGAGCGATAACCCCGCCACCCCTCTCCAGTTCAGGCTGCTAATTTGGCTTAGAAGACTGCCAAGGATGAGAAGGTAAGTGGTATTAAGCGTTTGGAGAAAAAAGCATCATGTCTGGGAATGGGGATTAAACATCGCCATGGAAACAGGGATGTCCTGACCTGACATACAGCGGGTTAGGAGTTCAACGGAGGGAACACATCTAGATAAACGGGAAATGAAGAGTGGAGCTCGTAGATAGACATGCAATGTAAATTCTGTCGAAGCATGAAAAATTGAAAACCTGTTCCTACCTGCGTCACGTTGCACCTAACAACACCCCTTAAGGAATGTTCCAGATTCAATACAAGTTAAGCTCAAATGTTGATTACCACAAAACATTATTCCGACTTGTCCCTCTTTTCTTTAAAAAAGGCTAAAATCTGGGTTACAGTGAGAAACTTACTGTAAAAAATAAATAAAACAAAAATGCGGTTTTCTTTGTCACAAAAGGGTGCATTCAATCAGAAAATTTGCACTGCATTCCCATATTCCTCGTCCAGGTCAAACTAGGACATTTCCAAAACTTCTGTGACATGTTTGGAAAGTATGTCATGTTCGGCAAGGGTTTAACCATCCGGTATTGTGTAGCGCTGATGTGAGCTGGGATTTGGGAAACAGTGCGAGATACAACAGCGCGAACAAGATGAAAACAAAACTCTTGTAAAAGCAGCAGCTCAGAGTGAAAACGTTTATTGTGTGTCACTTCTCAGGCACTAAATGGGCTGGTGTGTGTGTGTCCAGCTTTGTTGGCTCTGCCAGGCCTCCTTTGCCATTCATCGCCCGCCTGTAATGAAGCGTTTTATGATTCATTATCCCGCCGTTAAATTCTGCTGCCAAGTTTGCAAACTTTCTAATTAGCACGGGTCAAACAGCCACACAGTTTTCGTTTAATTATTGACGCTTATTACCAAATGGACACTGGAGGAAAGCCATTGAGAAATGTAGTGAGGTGGGTGGTTCACTGCTTAGACAAGGGAGGTTTGATGGTATTTAAGTAATAATAATTTGTTTTAATAAAACGCACTTAAACTGGATACAGTTGGTCTAGGAATGTGGGTCATTTTCAGTTATGTTTCGTTCGAGTATTGGATGTTTTACCTAAAATTCCTTCACAGAAATAAAAAAGACACAATTGAAATACTTGTTGACATACAAGAGTATACAGAGTGATACATTTTTGATGGGAAATGTTTGAGTTCATATTGAGATCTCTGACTTTTTATTGCAGACTTTGGTATCTTGGCAAATCTGAGTTTTGTTTGAAATATGGCTGAGATCTCTTCTAAAACTCTAAAGTTTTGCACCTATTTATGTTAGCTTAACCGTTTTGGAGAATTCGGTCTTTCCCCATTCAAGTATATAGGAGCTGCTCTTGTATGCCGCTTGTTTACAGAAAAATAGCTGTCCGAGAGTGTTCCAAAGATGGCCGCCAGTGGACTGACTTGCTAGAAATATTTTGCTCGTGTCTGATGAAGACAAGCTGGTAGACCTACATCAGAGACTATTTAGCAGAGACAGCCACTTCTATTAAAATGAATGGGAGAAACTGGAATGCCCAATGGTCAACGGATGTAGAAAGGAAGTTCCGTCTTGCAGGTAAAAGAGCCAGTCACCTTTTAGATACAGACATCGCCTGTCAATCAACTCGAGAGCAGACTAAGAACAACTCAATTTGGGTGGGGGGTGTCACACATAGTAACTATTGTTGCTGATCTTTCACTCCTAGTTGCTGAGCCTGTCACACTTACCGATTAAAAACAGAGGGAAGGTGTCACACTTAATGAGTGCCTTAGACTTTTCTCAATGCTTCACTGTCACACCCCATTTTTGGAGTCAATCGACCTGAAGCTTCTACAGCATCTGCTATGTTAGGTTGTAAAAAGAAATAGCATCCTTTTCTTTCACACATTTATTGTTACATTGCGCAAAGAGCTGGGCAACAAAAGTGTGTCATTTGGTAGAAATTGAACTAAAATAAAACAAAAGTACAAACTTGTAAGGTATGCATATGTATACGTAATGTTATATAAATGTAGACTACAATATATTTATATAATCTAAAGCTGTATACAAATATAAAGTTTATGTTCACGTTATATAAAATAATATAAGATCCAGTTACTAAATGTAAAATTTACACATTTATTGTCACATTGTGCAAAGATCTGGGCAGCAGAATGTTTTTTCTTTTAATTGTCTATCATGATATGACACATTAGATATGTCATACAAACATACTTGTTGACTCCAAAAAGCAATAAGTTTCTCCTCCAAATGCACCATATACGAGTTCCAGATGCCATGCTTTTTCTGCAGAAAAAAATTGCTACTGTCCTCTGGGAAAAAACACTCTTTCATACATGACTTGCACTTATTGGTCACTGCCTTGGTGACATGTACCTGTCCCACCCACAGCCAGTGATCATTTCAAGCAAGCCAGATGTGTTTTTCAGTTCTTCAAGCCATTAACTCGCAGGAAGTCCCATCAGTCAAATGATTAATACCTCCTGCTGAGAGATGCTAATGGCTACTCTGTCTCCTTCCGCCTGGCCAGTGATTATGTTAATGAAGCTAACACCTGAACATCATTGGAAAAATCGGCTAGTGAAACACGGGCTTTAGCTATACAAGCGTGGAATTGCAAGTTGTTTTTTTGTGTAATCTGAGGTAAAGAAGCACAATTTATGATTCCAGTTGTCAGAGCGCCAAGAGAGTCAAACGCACTTTAGGCATATTAAAGAAATGATTCACGTGTCTGGATCACAGTTGTCAGTGATGATGTTCAGTCCTGCCAAAGTGTGACAGATAACGGTGGTCTGCTGCATCCTCCGCTATATAGCGGCTTGCAAGATCAAAATTGCACGTGCAAATATCGTTCAGCAGCGATTTTTTGGGCGCGTTTGCGCCGTTACCTGAACTGCATAATTCCTTAAGTGAATCGGGCACTAAACCAACGCAGACAGCACGTGCAAATAACAAGCACTTTTTCTGGGTGTAATTCATTCTTAGTGAATTCCCCCCATAATGTCGAGTTAAACATAGTTTAACTTTTAAACATGTCTCGAAACACCTGCGTTCTGTCCCATTCCGTTACGCTCCATCTAGATGTTTTAGAACTCATATGTGTGTTCGGTACCTAATCCTACCTGAAGCTGTTTCTCTGGAGAGCATAATCAGTATATATATAGTATATATATAAGTCTAGCTTCATCATAACTTCTAAACTCCTCTCATCTAAACGCGAGTTAACATAAGTCCACCAGTGATGATGACTATCATAGCATCAACTCTCAAGAAGATTAACCCACTAGACAGAAAACCTTTTTCTTTAGCCCTGACACATATGCTAATACAGATCAAGTTAGTTGGTTATTTTTCTGAGCAAACTTCCTTGATTTAAATCCTCGCTGTAAGGAACTGTCTTCTTCTGTTTTTTGGGCCTTCATTGCTGCTGCTGGAAATGGCGGTTATTAAAGCAAAATTGAAAGACTAAGTGTGTGTGTGTGTGTGTGTGGATGAAAGAAGAGGCAAAGCAGCTTTCACTTGTGTGAATGAAGGGATTAGAACCTCCCATGGATACTGATGACCATTTTTACCATCCGTTGTGAAACAAGGGGAATAGAAAAACAAACCAGGAAACACTACAGTTAGTAAAAGTTATATATATATATATATATATATATATATATATATACTGTAGATGTATATGTATATGCACTGTATATGCGTGTGTGTGTGTGTGTGTGTTTGTGTAGGAAAATAGAAAATTATTACATAAATTCTTAATATATAGTTATAAATCCATATATGTAAATCTGAATATGAAAATGTAAATCCTGAATACATAAATGTAACTGAATATATTATTATAAAACTGAACTCAACACCCTGAACACAGTGTGATCCATTGTATCTTTGAATGTTTTAATTTTGTAATAAAACCACAGTAATACTAAATTATACTAATTCACTATTCATGATTACACCTTTAAAGTATATAATGGCTCATAACATGTATGATAAAACATGACATAACAAATACAATTTTGTTTTTGATAATGTGTTTTAATGCATTAAATGTAGATCTGTAGATGTGTAACCAAGAATTGTAAAGTATTATATTATATCTGTGGTTACAAATATTTACAAGAACATTCAACTGATTATAAGGTGTATTGTAAGGGGCTGTGAATTCATTATAATGAATTATGAATACCTATTTAATTCATTAGATACCCAGGCTACATAGAATGTGGTAACACAACCACTATGCCATTTTACATAATTAAAATTTTGTTACAGACAAACCTTGTCATTACCAAAACTGAACTCTGTTATTAGACAAACATCACTCACTACATCTGTCTGCATGCCCATCCAAGATTTCATATTCTGCCCACTGCAGAAACTGTGATATAACCCAGCTTCATTTGAGGTGTGACTCCACAATAAGAAGTGGGAATGGTATAAACAGTGGATTTAAAGTCCTTTTTCTTCAATTCCGCCTCACCTTCCCCGCTCGCTCCTCTTGCTTAGTGAAGGGGCACTATCACTCTCCACCACACTAATTAAAAACGCTAACACAGCCAACGCCTTCCGCCATTCACCAGCACATTCACAAATTATATTTCCACTATTTATTGGTTACAGTATCATTTTAATTAAAGATTTTTTTCCCCTTCTATTTTCCAGAGGCAATTCAGAGATCCTGCCCTCTGCAAGCAGTTTTTTTTTTTTTAAGATTAATAGTTTTTTAAGAGGAAGATCAATTATACATGCGATCAAAACAGAACTGAAGACATTATTTAGTTGGCAGCTGAAGATTTGACTTTTATATGAACATTTCAGTTTTTTTAATGATTACAATTTTCAGAAAGAAGGCAGTTTTGGTTGCAACAAGCAACTCATTTTGATTCCTAGTTTGTTAGAACAGAATAGCTAGAATAGATAGTTTTGGTACCAAAATGCAATTTAATGCTGTTGTTCCCCTTCTGTCACTCACTCGACGTTGTGTCAATGTAGGGGTCGCTCTTGAGAGCCCCAAACACCTCAGATCTTTGAGAAAAGACCAGTGAGAATTGGCGAGTGGAATTTGCATGCCACTCCCCTGGACATACGGGTATAAAAGGAGCTGGCTCGCAACCACTCATTCAGATTTTTTCTTCAGAGCCAAGCGGTTGTACTATCAGCGAGCTGAATACTACTGCTGTTCCATTCATCTCTTAAGAAGCGTATGCTGTTGGATATACGGCGCATTTCCAGCGGCTTTCTCTCCTTCTGCAGGACGAGTGCAGATTTCGAGGCTTTTTAAAGATGCCTTTCCGTCTTTGTGTGATTCCTGGATGCGGTCGCTATCTCTTCGCTTCCGACGGCCACGGGCGCTGCCTCACGTGTCTGGGCAGTAATCACACTGAGGCAGCGTTCGTGGATGGTTCATGTTCTCATTGCGAGAATATGACCATGGCAACGTTGCGGTCGCTGCTTTCCTTATTCCAGGGGAAAGCCACTCTAGCCGCCCCCCGCGCCTCGCCTCACCTTTTACCTCCGGGTACGAGGCCGGCCCGGCTGGTGCTGGAGGCGATTTGGGGGCTTCCATGGGCGCGGCTCCGCCGGGTGAATCCCCACAGAACTCCCATTCCCCAGCACGCTCGTTTGCCCCCGGCGAGTTCCGAGAGGAGACCAGCTCACCCAGGGCCAGCTTCGTGTCCCGTTTGAAGCTCCGGAGTGGGATGAGTGCTCAATCGCTGCATCGGAGACCGTACTGGCGATGTCAGACGCTGAGGACTCGACTGGGCTGCCACCTTCGTGTCGGCCCGCCCAGTCTGAGGCTGATGGCAAGATGACCGCCGTGCTTGCCCGGGCCACCGCGTGTGTCGGGTTGGAGTGGAACCTTCCACCCTCCCTGAGCCCTCGTGGCTAGATGATTGGTTCCTGGGTTTGGGGCACTACTCACAGCCCTCACATTTCTACGGGCAGGAGTTTACCTACAGCAAGTGTCCAGGCGTGTCGTCATTACGACAGACACCTCCAAGCGAGGCTGGGGTGCCGTGTGCCTATGGAGTCAGCGGAGACTGAGGTCGCTGTGGGCCACTCACATCCCGGGCAACCGCAATGCTACAGCGGACACGCTGTCACGGCAGGTGACACTCAGGGGAGAGTGGAGACTCCAACCCCAGGTGGTCCAGCTGATTTGGAGTCGGTTCGGCAAAGCACAAGTAGACCTATTTGCCTCCCGAGAAACCTCCCACTGCCCGCTCTGGTATTCTCCAACGGGGGCCCCCCTCAGCCCAGACACGCTGGCACACAGCTGGCCCTGGGGGCTTCGCAAGTATGCATTCCCCTCAGTGAGCCTACTTGCACAGACCCTGTGCAAGGTCAAGGAGGACGAGGAGCAGGTCATCCTCGTGGCCCCATATTGGCCCACCCAGACTTGGTTCTCAGACCTCACACTCCTCATGACAGCCCCTCCCTGATGAATTCCCCTGAGGAAGGACCTTCTTTCTCAGGGACGGGGCACCATCTGGCACCTGCGCCCAGACCTCTGGAACCTCTACGTCTGGCCCTTGGTGGCCTACCACCAGCAGTGGTAGACACGATCACTGAGGCCAAAGCTCCCTCCATGAGGCAGCTTTATAACCTGAAGTGGCGTCGGTCCACGAATTGGAGTTCTTCCCGAGCTGAAGACCCTCAGAGATGTGCAGTCGGGTCAGTGCTTTCCTTCCTGCAGGAGAGGCTGGAGGAACGGCTGTCCCCCTCCACCTTGAAGGTGTATGTGGCCGCCATAGTGGCACACCATGATACAGTGGACGGTAAGTCCTTAGGGAAGCACAACTTGATCATCAGGCTCCTGAGAGGCACCTGGAGGCTGAATCCTCCTAGGCTATGCCTGTCCCCTCATGGGATCTCTTCGTGGTCCTCCTGGGCCGTCGCGGAGCCCCCTTTGAGCCGAGTTGAAAGCCCTCTCCTTGAAGACGGCCCTCCTGATTGCGCTCACCTCCATCAAGAGATTCGGGGACCTGCAAGCGTTCTCTGTCAGTGATACCTGCCTGGAGTTCGGTCCGGGTGACTCTCACGTAATCTTGAGACTCTGGCCAGTGTGACGGTGTGGTTGTTTCAAGGAGCACAATACGACAATACTTGAACCAAAATGAGCTGCATGGTCAAGTTGCCAGAAAGAAGCCAATGCCACAAAAAAGCCCGGTTACAATATGCCCAACAACACATTAACACGCCTCACAGCTTCTGGCACACTGTAATTTGGAGTGACGAGACCAAAATAGAGCTTTATGGTTACAACCATAAGCGCTATGTTTGGAGAGGGGTCAACAAGTATTGTGCTCCTTGAAACAACCACACCGTCTTTTTCCAGAGCAGCCTGTATTTCTCCTGAGGTTACTTGTGGGTTTTTCTTTATATCCCGGACAATTCCTCTGGCAGTTGCGGCTGAAATCTTTCTTGGTCTACCTGACCTTGGCTTGGTATCAAGAGATCCCTGAATTTTCCACTTCTTAATAAGTGATTGAACAGTACTGACTGGCATTTTCAAGGCTTTGGATATCTTTTTATATCCTTTTCCATCTTTATAAAGTTCCATTACTTTGTTACACAGGTCTTTTGACAGTTCTTTTCTGCTCCCCATGGCTCAGTATCTAGCCTGCTCAGTGCATTAGTGAGAGCTAACAAACTCATTGACTATTTATACACAGACACTAATTGCAATTTAAAAAGCCACAGGTGTGGGAAATTAACCTTTAACTGCCATTTAAACCTTTGTGTGTCTGTAACAAGGCCAAACATTCAAGGGTATGTAAACTTTTGATCAGGGCCATTTGGGTGATTTCTGTTATCATTATGATTTAAAAAGGAGCCAAATAACTATGTGATAATAAATGGCTTCATATGATCACTATCCTTAAATAAAAGAAGTCCTCTGTCCAAAAAGTTTTTTGCATGATCAGTCATATTTTCAAAATCAATGCCAAAATTGCACAATTTCTGCCAGGGTATGCAAACTTTTGAACACAACTGTATATATATATATATATATATATATATATATATATATATATATATATATATATATATATATAAGATTTATATCTTGGACTGACCTCTACAAACAATCTGATGCATAACTATACAGACATGAATCTTCAGATTAAATGTAAAATATTTTTTTATAAATTACTGTATTATTTAAAATAATACAAATAATTAATTATATAATTATCAAAATAAGTATAGACTACTTTCCGTTTTTCAGGTTGCATTTAATTAAATTCAAGTCAAATTTATTTGTAAAATGCTTTTCGCCATACAAATTGTTCCAAAGCAGCTTTCCAAAAAAGTAGAATAGTGCCTTACAAACCCCTTATACATTTAATATTATACATATTTTACTTTTATTTGTAAAATATTATACTGTACATTAATTAGGTTAACTTGTTAAATGGAAATGTTGACGTCAGAAGCTTAATATAACAAAAAACAAAAATCTCTTTTAATATTATGTTTTAATTTTATTATCATTAATAGGGAGGGAAAAACATGGTTGGCAACTGTTACCGTGTTCATGTGAACATTTTTATAAACATAGGTTTGAACATATTCTGTAAATTTACCCACAGATTTATATATCCCTCAAATTCCCCCACATTTGTATATACTCCATAAGACACTCACTCAACCAGAACAGTCATCATCCAACACAGCGAGTCCCGCAGAGCTCTTTTGCGAAATAATACGAGACTCAGGGCCCAGTATGAAAGATTGTTGGCCCACAGCACACCCCATAAATCGGCTTCATAACTTGGGCCACTCCTCATGTGGTGCCATGCTTCATAACGGACCAAACATTTAGCACAACTGCAGCTCTTTAATGTGTCTAAGGGATTGTGGCTGATAGATTACAGTAGCTCTTAAAGGCATCACACACCTAAACACATGTTCTTGTTTTGAAAGATGAGCCTCACACAGTCCCATTCTACCACCCACAAATTTCCCCGCCGGGGATATTTTTCTTTTCATCAACTGTCCGGAGCAAGTTGCGATGCATCGTAGGCATATAAATCAACTCGGGCCATTGTTTTGCTCCTGTTTTCTTATCTTCCCAACCCTCTTATTTTTGCTTAGATGACCTGCCACTGCTCTGTGTGTGTGTTTGTGATTTTCCTGGTTGCTGTCCACTAAGGGATCGTTAAATCTGCATACCACCCTGTGTGTGTGTTCGATAATGGTTTGAACAGTGTGCGCAGGTGACTGTCATTGTATCCTTGAATCAAAGGCACACTTATATGCACACTTAAACACTTATTTGGAGGGATAAAAACCAAAACTTTATCCACGGCAGAACTATTATAGATTTCAGCATTTCACGTCAACATATAATCAAATTCTTTTGCACTTCAAAATGTTTGGCACTGTTATTAGCAACCTTTAGCGGTCATAGGCCTTTCAGAAGTTGGGTCTAAATGTTTGTATTGCTGTATACAAGATATTTTGAAGGCCTTCACTGTTATTTGATGTCCTTTCACCAAACATTTGAAGTATAGATCTGTCACTTATAACCTAGATTGGACCGTTCACTGACTGTTCAATGAGATTTTGCATAATCTGATTGGCTGGCTTTATGCAATTTCCTGGAGTCAGTGTGCAAAGGTTTGTATCGTTTGTTTGAAAAACAATGTCATGTTTACAAGTTTCCAGGCTTGCACAATGAACGCTTCTGATGAATAACTAGTTACTGGACTTGAAGTTTGTGAGATTCATGGCATTGATTATTTTAAATATATTTAAAAGTTTTGTTTGAGACACTAGTAGCAAGTAAACGAGAGTTCCTTGAACACAACTGTATATGTCACTTTGTATTAGGGGTTTTGTCCAATCACAGATCTACCTAAAAGGTGAAGCGTTGTTCATCTGATCCTATATTTTACAGTGAGACCCTTTTGATTCAAAACAGTTTCCATTTTTTAGAAGTACTAAAACTGAATGATATTCATGATTTTGCATTCCATTGATGGTTCTTGAACATCTACATTCTTCCAACAATGCGAACAGAAATTTAAATCAGTGTAATTACCGACTGGTTGATTGTATGACAACCAGTACTCGAAGTGAGTCAGTATGCACTGGTATGCAACAGGCAATGACAACAAAATGATGTCACAGTACTGGCAGCAATTTTTGCGTACCAGCAGCTCTTCTGTAATGGCGGTACAGTCACCCTGAAGGAGAAATGCTCATGGGCGCCAGGGTGGGGCAGATGGATAAACTCTCAGCAGGACCCACTGAGAGTTTCAATGTGAGATGTGCCGGAAATGACTGGTTGATCGAATGAAGTGACCGAAGTTGAAGAAACACCTATATATTAAGGAACAATTATTTGGGGCATAATAAACATACTAAAAGAATCATTAAAGAACCAGAATTGTGGAGTGTAATCAGGCTTGGAACCAGAATAGCTTTTAGGAATTTCTTATGATGTGTTTGTTTGTGAATGCATGAGTATTTTTGATTACTCTCATATTCACAGTGTCACAGATACTGTTCCTCCACTCATTTGATGGGCTGTCAGCAAACACGGCCTAGGCCTAATTGAAAATCAGGGACAAAATGGATAAAGATTGATTATTTAGAGCTGAGCTCAGATGGCAATGATGTGAGCACAAACTCAGAATCAACTCGAGCACTTTCAGAATCTTATCTGGTCCGAGTCACCACCATAATTAAATCAGTGAAAGTTCTCCTTCGTTTTTTATTCCTTCTGTTTTCCCAGTAAACAGCTGCCCATTACTGAATTGATTGTGCTCACAAACCTACACAAGGTTATGAGTATGTGTTTGAGATGAAATGAGAGTGGACACCGCTGTGGGTGCGAGAGGGATTTTAGAAAGACAAAGTATATACTACTAGATAGATAGACAGACAGACAGACAGACATTAGATGGATGGATAGACAGAGAGATAGACAGACAGACAGACGTTAGATAGACAGACAGACAGAACGTATATAGATAGATAGATAGATAGATAGATAGATAGATAGATAGATAGAATGGATGAACAAACAGAGAGAGAGAGAAAGAGAGAGACAAGAGAATGGATAGATAGATAGATAGATAGATAGATAGATAGATAGATAGATAGATAGATAGATAGATAGATAGATAGATAGATAGAATGGACAAACCAGAGATTGGACGGATAGATAGATAGATAGACAGACAGACAGACAGACATTAGATAGATAGAATGGATGGACAGACAGACAGGCAGACATTAGATAGATAGATATATAGATAGATAGATAGAATGGATGAACAAACAGAGAGAGAGAGAAAGAGAGAGACAAGAGAATGGATAGATAGATAGATAGATAGATAGATAGATAGATAGATAGATAGATAGATAGATAGATAGATAGATAGATAGATAGATAGATGGAATGGACAAACCAGAGATTGGACGGATAGATAGACAGACAGACAGACAGACATTAGATAGATTGAATGGATGGACAGACAGACAGACATTAGATAGATAAAATGGATGGACAGACAGACAGGCAGACATTAGATGGATGGATAGATAGATAGATAGATAGATAGATAGATAGATAGATAGATAGATAGATAGATAGATAGATAGATAGATAGATAGATGGTAAACAGGGCATAAAGGAACTGAGAAGAGGATGATATGAACAGAGAAAGAGATTTGTAGGCAACGACAGGTCAGTGTTTGCAGCTGTGTATCACGTACTGTAGGTGCTTCATTGGACACTGATGACAAAGGGGTTCAAAGTAAGCCAAGTGAGATGCACAGACATTACTGACATGTTGAGTGTAACAAACAGAGACAGAGCAGGACAATAGAGAGGTGAACGGAGAAGACAGCCACCAAGAAGAGACTGGAATACAGGTAGAGACAGACAGCATACAACAGACATGTTACAAAAGTTTCGTTTGTTCTCTTAGATCAGACAAGCTACACGGGAAAAACACTGAGCTGTCAGTCAATTAATGAAAGCTACCAAAACTGTGTCTTGTGTGTGAGGGCAGGGCCGGGCTGTGATGAAGCACGCCTGGCCCCTAATCAGGCTAATAAAGCCGACAAGAGGGATAAAGGCGGCCGTAGGCGGCAGTTCCGGAGAGAGAGAGCTACAGGCAGCTGCCCTGTATGTGTTTTGTCTTTATGTTTTAAGTTAAACATTAAATGATTATTTATATTGTTAAGCCGGTTCTCGCCTCCTCCATTCCCTTTTACCCTGTTACATTGGTGCCGAAACACAGGAAGGAGGAGGGATGCGGTGTAGTAGAGTCCTCGCCACTACCATCCACCCCAAAGGAGCAGCCGCAGCCATCCTCCGGGGGAAAAGGAGCCCGGCCGCCTGAAAGCGGAGGAACGACTGCCAACCACGAGGGAAGGAGGGGCTCCTTTCTGACTGCCTGCAGTGGTCGGACCACTGCCAGGGGTGGAAGAGACCCCTACCGGCCGCTAAAATGCAGCGGGGTCAAAGAGAAGACCGCCATCCGCGAGCTAGGAGGGGCTCACTGCCTTTTTTTTTTTTTCTCCCCTTGTCTCTTTCCCAGGTCCGAGAAGGTGGGGAAGACCTGCCGGCAGGCACTTATGTTAACTTAAAACATAAAGACAAAACAGTGTGTTTTTATACAAGATTCCTTCATCATTAGATTTAAACATTTTCTCTTCCAAAAACTAGTGACCTGCCTACCAAGACAGCATTTTAGGACATCATAGATGCACTCTAGACACTATGGCTGTTCCAAACAGTTGGCAGCAACATCATGCTACCTTCAAGTCCAAGAGTCAAGACAAATGCTGATATAAACATGCATATATTTCATTACATTTTCAAGTGAACTCTCCCTTTAAGGATCACTAGCTGGCTGTTTCTCTCTCCATATGCAGCGATACAGACACAACCTTGTCCAAAGTCAGGCCTGATTTCTGATTGCTCTCCTCGGACACCACAGGGATAATGCTATTGTCCGACCATTTGGAACAGTCACAAGTATTTCTCTGAATAATTTCCATATTTATGACTCTCTGACAAGAGTGTCAGTGATCATCTGTTATCAGAAATATCTGCCTCTCTTTCTGTTATTGTGTGTGGGTATGAGGATGCTTGTGAGCATCTTAAAAGTCCACATTCTTCTTCTGGTAGAATGATATTAACCTTGTATCGCCTGGTTATGATGTGGAATGGCGATTCTTCGCAAAAACAGGGTCTAATCTCTGTGGATTGTCTTATTTCACTTTTACTGAATTTACCTTGATCATTTAGATGAGCTGAGATGATAGATAAATTAAAATGGCAGCAGTGCTTTTTGCAGACTGCCCATAGTGTATACTACAGTATATACTGCAGTCTGCACATAGTTACTTTTGAATGACAAATTGCTTGTAATGTTCCTCACAAGCTTTGGATAAAAGCATCTGCTAAATGACTACATTTACAGTGTGAAGTAAGTGTTCTTTCCTCATTCAGATTGAAAGTGCTGTACAAGAGGCTGTTCAAACTAAATGCCTTTTTGTGCCAAAGAAAAGAAACAGTAGAGGGTTCCTGTAGCTCAACTGGTAGAACATGGCATTAGCAATGCCAAGATCATGGATTCGATTCTCAGGGAACACACAAACTGATAAAATGTACATTGAATGCACTGTAAGACGCTTTGGAAAAGCATCTGCCAAATACATAAAAATGTAAAGAATAGCAACAGTAGATGCAGCACAATGAATGGAACAGAACGCAGGTGTCTCGAGAAACTTAAAAACTTAAATGGTCAAAGTATCAGTGATCACAGCAGGAGATTTGGAGATTTTGGTCTTTCTCCATCAAGTACATAGGAGCTGCACTTTCATGACTGGAAATAGTCTCCCGAGAGTGTTCCAAACATGGCCGACTGTGGACTGACTTGCTAGACAGACTTTGGTCATGCTCACGTACTTGTGCAGATCCAGCGAGCAGCAGCAATCTCCTGACAGTTTAAACGGTCTGGATCGCCTGCTTGGATTGTCACAGACTGACCATCATGATTTGTGTATCAGAGGAACTTTTGATCCTGATCCTGAAGTTTTGATTCTGGCTGATAGAATATGCGCTTCAGAGGAAGATATTAGATGAGTGCTTGATGGGAAAAAATTCTGGTTCCCTATCTGTCACTCACTCGACGTTGGTGTCGATGTAGTGACACTAGGGGTCACTCTTGGGAGCCCGAGACACCTCTGGTCTTTGATAAAAGGCCAATGAAAATTGGCGAGTGGTATTTGCATGCCACTCCCCCGAACATACGGGTATAAAAGGAGCTGGTATGCAACCACTCATTCAGATTTTCTCTTCGGAGCCGAACGGTCATGCTCATTGAGCTGAATACTACTGTTCATTCACCTGCTGGATCTGACGGCGCATTTCAGCGGCTTCTCCCTCCTCTGCACTGGTGCACTGCAGAGAATGCCCCTGGGCGCTTCGGCAGAAAAACTAGAGAGTATATTTTCTGAAAGAGCATTTTTCCCCTCTAAAAGAGTATATATTTCTCTAAAAGAGCGCACACACGGAACGTCTTTTTAAAGACGCGTCTTTTTAAAGATGCTTTTCCGATTGTGTGTTATTCCTGGTTGTGCTCGTTATCTCTCGCCTTCTAACGGTCACGATCACTGTCTTTCGTGTCTGGGCACTGCTCACGCGGAGACAGCGTTCGTGGATGGTCACATTCTCATTGCGAGAATGTGTCCATGGCAACGTTGCGGTCGCGGCTCGCCTTCGTAAGGAAGCGAGCCACCCCAGAGGCTCCCGCCTCGGTCCTTTTACCCACAGGTTTGAGGCCAGCGCGGCTAGCACTGGGGGCGATTTGGGGACCCCAATGTGACCGCCTCCGCCGGGTATCCCCCCACGGACCTCCCATTCCCCAGCACGCTCGTCTGCCCCGATCGGGCTTCCGGGTGAGTCCGCCGGCTCGTCTCACGGCGAGTTCGACCTCTTATTCGGAGCCCGCGAAAGTGATGAGCTCTCGAGCGCAGCATCGGAGAGCGGGCTCGTCCAGTCGGAAGCCTCAGCTGGGCTCCTCCCTTCGGGGTCGATCGCCCAGTCACAGGCTGACGCGGAGATGACGACATGCTTTCCCGGACAGCCGTGAGCGTCGGTTAGAGTGGATTTCACCGCTCTTCCCTGAACCCTCGCGGCTCGGTGATTGGTTCCTGGGCTCGCGGCGCCGCTCAAAGCCACGCCCCGCCCCGTTCCTTTCTTCCCGGAAGTGCATGAAGAGCTGACAAGGTCGCGGGAGGCACCTTTTACTGCCCGGTCCCGATCTTTTCAGCTTCCCCGCTCTCACTACCCTCGATGGTGGGGCGGCCAAGGGTTATTCGGCAATCCCCCGGTGGATAAAGGCGCTCGCGGTGCACCTATGCCCGCAGAGCGCCGCCACCTGGCGCGGGTGCCCAAAGCCCCCGTCCAAGGCCTGTAGGTTTACGTCGTCTCTGACGGTCAAAGCCTACGGCGCTGCTGGACAAGCCGCCTCCGCCCTGCACGCCATGGCTCTCCTGCAAGTCCGCCAAGGCGCTAAAGGAACTGCACGAGGGTAGTTCCGCCCCGGGATTGATGCAGGAACTGCGCTCGGCGACCAACCTCGCTCTCCGAGCGACGGAGGTCACAGCGCGGTCTCTCAGGCGGACGATGGCCACACTAGTGGTCCAGGAGCGCCACCTTTGGCTCAACCTGGTCGAGATGGGTGAGGCCGACAGGACACGATTCCTTGCTGCCCCCATTTCCCAGGCGGGCCTATTCGGCGACACCGTCGAGGACTTTGCCCAGCAGTTCTCGATGGTAGAGCAGTAGATGGATGCTAGCCGGCTTGTCCTGCCCCGGCGTGGCTCAAGATCCTGCACCCCATCTACTCATCGCCGAGGGCGTCCCCCTGCGGTGACTGCACCGGCTCCGCCGCAGCCCGCCCCTCCGGCCCGGCCCCGGCGTGGAGCCCACCGCAGGTAGCCGATGCCACCCGTCTCACAGCCGGCACCGAAGAACCCACGGAGGTCTTCGAAGCGCCCCTGAGACGGGTGACCCAGGGACAACGAAACCCGCTGCTCTGGAGCTGGTAAACAGATCATCTTTTTGTTACCTTTTGCATTTAATTGCGCTGCATGCCCAAGTGGCTGCAGTACTCAAGAGCTCCGCAAGAGTGGTTTCCTTGTTCCCTGGGTCACATATTCGGTGTGTACGGCTGGCATCACGACCACCATCCACCACTCCATTTGGCAGGTTGGCGCTCCAGCGGCGGTCTCCCGCCCTGAGCGCCCAGCTGTGGCACAAATCCGCCCCCGATGTGACAGTCTCCACGGGTCATGAGGACAGGCCTCTTCCTCCCCTGTCCCAGGCTGTTCCGGGGGTGGTCACAAGGAGCCAGGTAAGTGCTTCGATGTCCTCGGACTCAGCATGGCCACGATGTGGTGTGGCACCTCAAGCTCCGCCCCGCCGCGAGGTCCCACCCGCCGGTACAGTACCAAAAAAAGGCGGTGGGTTGCGGCCAATCTTGGACCTGCGAGTACTGAACCGGGCCTTACACAGACTCCCGTTCAAGATGCTGACGCAAAGACGCATTCTAGCGAGTGTCCGGCATCAAGATTGGTTCGCGGCGGTAGACCCGAAGGATGCGTACTTTCACGTCTCGATCCTACCTCGACACAGACCCTTCCTGCGGTTCGCGTTCGAGGGTCAGGCGTATCAGTACAAAGTCCTCCCTCTCGGCCTGTCCCTGTCTCCTCGCGTCTTTACGAAGATCGCAGAGGCTGCCCTTGCCCCGTTAAGGGAGGTGGGCATTCGCATTCTCAACTATCTCGACAACTGGCTAATCCTAGCTCACTCTCGAGACGGGTTATGCGCACACAGGAACCTGGTGCTCTCACACCTCAGCCGACTAGGACTTCGGGTCAGCTGGGAAAAGAGCAAGCTCCTCCCGGTTCAGAGCATCTCTTTTCTTGGTTTGGAGTTGGACTCAGTCTCCTTGACGGCGCACCTTACGAACGAGCGTGCCCAGTCGGTGCTGGCCTGTTTGAAGGCGTTCAAACAGAAAACAGCGGTTCCACTGAAACATTTTCAGAGGCTCCTGGGGCATATGGCGTCCTCGGCGGTGGCCACCCCGCTCGGGTTGATGCATATGAGGCCGCTTCAGCACTGGCTCCAGACTCGAGTCCCGAGACGGGCATGGCGCCACGGGACACACCGCGTGGCCATTACGTCAGTCTGTCACCGTCTTTTCAGCCCTTGGACCGACCTCTCATTTCCACGAACTGGTCTCCAGGCGTGTCGTGGTCACGACAGACGCCTCCAAAATGGGCTGGGGCGCTGTTGGCAACGGGCACGCAGCCGCCAGCCTCTAGATGGGTCCGCGGCTGTGTTGGCACATCAACTGCCTTGAGTTACTGGCAATTCTGCTCGCCCTGCGGAGGTTCCGGCCGTTGATCCAGGGCAAGCATGTGCTAGTTCGGACAGACAGCACGGCAGCGGTAGCATTTGTCAACCGCCAAGGCGGTCTGCGCTCCCTCTGTATGTCATAACTCGCCTGCCGTCTCCTCCAATGGAGTTAGCAGCACCAAGTCACTGCAAGCCACTCACATCCCGGGCAACCTCAACACTTCGGCGGACACGCCGTAACAACAGGTTACCCTCAAGGGAGAGTGGAGTCTCCACCTTCAGGTGGTCCAGCTGATTTGGAGTCGATTCAGTCAGGCACAGGTGCACCTGTTCGCCTCCCAAGAATCCTCCCACTGCCCGCTCTGGTACGCCCTCACCGAGGCCTTCCTCGGCATAGACGCGCTGGCACACAGCTGATCCCCTGGCATTCGCAAATATGCGTTTTCCCCAGTGAGCCTGCTCGCACAGACCCTGTGCAAGGTCAGGGAGGACGAGGAGAATGTCGTCCTGGTAAGCACCCTACTGGCCCGCCCAGACGTGGTGCTCGGACCTCACGCTCCTCGTGACAGCTCCCCCCGGGCAAATTCCCCTGAGGAAGGCCCTTCTTTCTCAGGGAAGGGGCACCATCGGGCACCCGCACCCAGACCTCTGGAATCTCCATGTCTGGCCCCTGGACGGGACACGGAAGACCTAAGCTGTCTCCCACCTGCGGTGGTAGACACGTTCACTCAGGCTAGGGCTCCCTCTACGAGGCGCCTGTATGCCTTTAAGTGGTGTCTGTTCACTAAGTGGTGTTCTTCCCACCAGGAAGACCCCCAGAGGTGCACAGTCAGATCAGTGCTTTCCTTCCTGCAAGAGAGGTTGGAAGGGAGGCTGTCCCCTTCCACCTTGAAGGTGTACGTTGCTGCCATAGCAGCACACCATGATGCAGTCAACGGTAAGTCCTTAGGGAAGCATGATCTGATCATCAGGTTCCTAAGAGGCGCCAGGAGGCTGAATCCCTCCAGGCCACGCCTTGTTCCCTCATCAGACCTCTGTAGTTTTTCAGGGTCTACAGAGACTGCCCTCCTGACTGCGCTCACTTCCATCAAGAGGGTAGGTGACCTGCAAGCGTTCTCTGTCAGCAAAACGTGCCTGGAGTTCGGTCCGGGCTATTCTCACGTGATCCTGAGACCCCCGACCGGGCTATGTGCCCAAGGTTCCCACCACTCCTTTTAGGGACCAGGTGGTGAACCTGCAAGCGCTGCCCCAGGAGGAGGCAGACCCAGCCCTGTCGTTGCTGTGTCCGGTGCGCGCTTTACGCATCTATTTGGATCGCACGCAGAGCTTTAGAATCTCTGAGCAGCTCTTTGTCTGCTTTGGTGTACAGCGGAAAGGAAGCGCTGTCTCCAAGCAGAGGATCGCCCACTGGCTCATTGACGCCATAACTATGGCATGTCTCGCCCAAAACATGCCACCCCCGGTAGGGCTACGAGCCCATTCTACCCGTGGTGTAGCGGCTTCTTGGGCCCTGGCCAGAGGTGCCTCTCTAACAGACATTGCAGAGCAGCGGGCTGGGCAACACCCAACACCTTTGCAAGGTTCTACAACCTCCGGGTGGAACCGGTTTCGTCCCAGGTAGTGGCACGCAACACAAGCGGATAAGCCCGGGATAGCCGGCCGGGTGTATCGCTTGCACATAGCGCCTTCCACCTCCTTTTGAGCTGAAGACGTGCGCTGTTAATTCCCAGTAGTGTTCACAAAAGTTGTTCCCTGGTTGACTTCCTCCGAGCCCTGTGGCAGTCGAGTTTCGGAGAGACTCGCTGCCGGCCCAGTACACGCGCTAACTAAGAGCCCGGTTCTGGGGTAGGTGCTCCGCATGTGGCGGTTCCCTGTAAGGCTAACTCCATGCGATCTATATCTTCCGCTAGTTCGTTTCCCTACTGGCAAACTGCGTCTTCCTTGGGCAGAGCCCCTCAGTCTCCATGTTGTAGTAACTCCTCCCCCATTGGGCAGGATCTACCTTGAAGGCGCTCCACATGGTTGGAAAGACCATGTGATGTATTCTTCCACTTAAATATCCCCCCCTCTCTTGGGGCGAGGTGTGGTCTCCGCGGTGTCCTCCCCTTGGGAGGGACACCCCCCGACTAGACCTGGCGGCCCAGTCAGATAATCCCACTTCTTTTTTAGGGAGTGGAAAAAGAGAAGGGGAAAGAGGCCACGACTGCGTTAAGCCTGTCTCTATCTCTGGGTAGTTGACTTGTCCCCAAAAAGGGCCGTTTGACACTCATAACTGTGTTGGGGGAGGTTACGTGTCGACCTGGTGCGCTGGCTATGAGGCACACAGCAAGTCTGCCCACCACACACCACCAGTTCACGTAACACAGTTCAGCCTTGTGGCGTTTTGTATAGGGACCCCTAGTGTCACTACATCGACACCAACGTCGAGTGAGTGGCAGATAGGGAACGTCATGGTTACTGGTGTAACCTCCGTTCCCTGATGGAGGGAACGAGACGTTGATCCCTCCTGCCACAACGCTGAACTACCCGCTGAAATGGCCAGACCTTATATAGGCTCCTCAGCGTAAAACCTGAATGAGTGGTTGCATACCAGCTCCTTTTATACCCGTATGTTCGGGGGAGTGGCATGCAAATACCACTCGCCAATTTTCATTGGCCTTTTATCAAAGACCAGAGGTGTCTCGGGTTCCCAAGAGTGACCCCTAGTGTCACTACATCGACACCAACGTCTCGTTCCCTCCATCAGGGAACGGAGGTTACACCAGTAACCATGACGATTTTCATGATGTTCGTGAATTACATCTGTTTAAAGGAGATATCTGCATATTTGCAGACGGTATATAATAGAACTTTTATTGATTTTTGCCTGTTATCATTAGAAAAGTGACAGGAAACTGTTGAGGAGAGATTGTTAAAATATGTGTTTTAGAGCAAGATAAATGAGCGCTCCACAGGATGCTGAAGTTGTGCGAGGTTGGGTTATTACATCTGGGTAACCTCCTCGTGGTCGTGATTAATGGTTCTCACTCACAATGGGGTGCGTGGTAAGTTGTGCGTGGATCGCGGAGAGTAGCATGAGCCTCCACATGCTGGGAGTCTCCGCTGTGTCATGCACACGTGATAAGATGCGCGGATTGACGGTCTCAGAAGCGGAGGCAACTGAGACTTGTCCTCTGCCACCCAGATTGAGGTGAGTAACCGCACTACCACAAGGACCTACTAAGTAGTGGGAATTGGGCATTCCAAATTGGGAGAAAAGGGAATAAATGTAAAAAATATATAAAAATAAATAAAAATAAAAAAATCAGCCAAACGGGAAAATTTATCGGCTGATGCATTAATTAAAAAAGTCAGAATATCGGCCGGTTTATTGGCCTCAGCAATATACCGGTCGACCACTAAATCAGAGATTTGTCCATGGAATATGATGCTTCAGAAGTACTTGGTTTTGTCAGCAATGAAAAGTTTTATATATTTAGATATAATAAGATAATGCAGGCAAGCAGAAAAGCACAGTGCTCAGTCAATGAATGCCCAGATAAACAGATGTGTTTTCAATGTGTTTATCCTTTTATTTTTGTTTCCGGCAGCTCCCACTATTCTGAATGAGTTGAACTGGACTCAAGCTCTCGATCGGGTCTTCATTGAGAACAGTCGAGAAGATCCCTCACTACGCTGGCAGGTGTTTGGCAGTGCCACTGGTGTCACCAGATATTACCCAGGTAAAGACCGAGTTGCTAAATGTCAGAGATATTTACATCAATCAGCCACAACATTAAAACCACCTGCCCAAATTTGTGTAGGTCCCCCTCGTGCCGCCAAAACAGTGCCAGAAAGCTATATCATTTCAGAATAGCATTCTGAGATGATATTCTTCTCACCACAATTGTACAGAGTGGTTATCTGAGTTACCGTAGACTTTGTCAGTTCGTACTAGTCTGGTTATTCTCTGCTGACCTCTCGTCAACAAGGCATTTCCGTCCACAGAACTGCCGCTCACTGGATGTTTTTTTGTTTTTAGCACTGTTCTGAGTAAATTCTAGAGACTGTTGTGCGTGAAAATCCCAGGAGGTCAGCAGTTACAGAAATACTCAAACTAACCCGTCTGACACCAACAATCATCCATGCGATTATCTAATCAGCCAATCGTGCGGCAGCAGTGCATAAATCAAGCAGATATGGGTCAGGAGCTTCAGTTAATGTTCAAATCAACCATCAGAATGGGGGAAAAAATGTGGTCTCAGTGATTTGGACCGTAGCATGATTGTTGGTGCCAGATGGGCTGGTTTGAGTATTTCTGTAACTGCTGATCTCCTGGGATTTTCACTCACAACAATCTCTATAATTTACTCCGAATGGTGCCAAAAACAAAAAACATCCAGTGAGCGGCAGTTCTTTGGATGGAAATGCCTTGTTGATGAGAGAGGTCAACAGAGAATGGCCAGACTGGTTCGAACTGACAAAGTCTATGGTAAATCAGATAACCACTCTGTACAATTGTGGTGAGAAGAATATCATCTCAGAATGCTATTTTGAGATGCGGGTTGGCGCTGTTTTGGTGGCACGAGGGGGACCTACACAATATTAGGCAGGTGGTTTTAATGTTGTGGCTGATTGGTGTATAGCAGCACACTGAGGCACTATTTCTCTAAACATACATGTTTTTCATTTTCATGTAGAATATATATGTAGAAAGTTTACTCATCTGTGATATATTGCTAAAACATTCCTTATAAACGCAATGCTTTTTTAGATGATGCATTCTTTCACAGAAATGCTCTTACTAAGTATATACAGCATTATAGTAAATCCACTTCTGTAGAATTCAACAAGCAAGCTCTAAGTCATACTCCTATTTTCTCCTTTAATCTCTCCTCTCCAGCCACTCCGTGGAGAGCACCCAACAAGATTGACCTGTATGATGTGAGGAGACGCCCGTGGTGAGTACTGTCACCTTCACACTCAGCCAGCAGAGGAAAGACTCCATTTAGTCTGACTTTGATCTCATTGTTTTCACTGAGTCCCCGGTGGCCTCTCCTGCAAAGAGCAAGCAAGCAAGCGTGTGAAGTTCAAATTAAGTCGGACTACCGCAGTTTACAGTACCGCTTGGACCGAGGGTCAATACGTGTCAGCAGCGCTCAACAGGATCAAACGAGTCGCAATGGGCTTGCCTCAAATCACTTTGGAATGTCTGAGGAAAAGAACGTTATTTAGATCGTACAATGAGGATAAAATAAGAAAAATCTCACTTGAAGTTACATTTTAGATGGACTCCTGGGCACATTTAGATTCACTACACTCATGGAAACACACCCTGCATCCTATTTGCATACTATCCATCCTAAATATTAGGCAAGATTGTGGTAATTTGTGCATCCCAAATCACAGTACTTTAAAAATAGAATGGAAAAGGTCAGTGGATGGGTTTTCTGGTGGAGTTTCCAAGTGTGCATACTAAGTAGATGTGAATTTTGTTGCTGCTCTTCTGTACTTTTTATTTTACTTTCCAAGGGGCCAAAATAGTTACTATTTTGTTACTTAGAAGTAACTTATAAGACACTTATTTCATGGTTAGCTGCCTGGGATGCGTTTCCTGTTGTGGCGGAATGATCCGCCCCTCCGGCTCGTCATCGTTGCCCCGCCTCTTAGGGCCGCCCTTCAGCCAGGCTCACGACGGGAGTTGGGTGGGAGAGTGAGAAGAGGTGCATAATCAATAAGCCTCATTTAGTCAGTGGTGAATGAAGCACACCTGATGGGAATAATGCTTCATCACCACTGTCTTTAAAATGCAGCGCGCACCTCTTCTCGGGGAGCCAGCTTCAAATCTCCACATGTGCACACACTGGCATCCTAGCACGCCCAGGACCAGAGCTGGGAGGGTTCAGAGCTGGATGAGATGGTGTGCTGCCGGACCCGCTCTTCAGACCCCCGGACGCATTAATGAGTCGCCGGGGGTGAATAGCTCACGTTGCCACCGACGGGCTAGATGCCGAGCCGCCTTCCCCTCACGCTTGCCGCGGGCCTGGGAAGACAGGCCGCCAGTGATGCCGCCGCCACCCCTCACGCCGTGCCTGGGCTATCCTATAGACACTACCCCGCCCTTTATTAAATGTAATGAAAACAGTCTCATCCTAGATTGTGAGAAAAAAGCACCTTTTAATGCAAAAAATTGTGCAAAAATAGAGTAAATAATGATATTCCCTACCATGCAGCGGCATTTTGCACAACAACCATTGAAACGATACTAAAAAGATTTCTTCAGGTTAACACATTTCTACCATGATATTGATTTTACCAGTATAGTAACCAAGTAGCGTCCTATTGGTTTATGCAGTGAATTCAAAGTTCACTAAACTTGAACTCAATGCGAAATCCACGAGGGGAAATTCTTCACCACCGGATCGCGATCATGTGGATTCCCATTAAAATGACTGTATTTTGTCTGCGGAATTTCACCATGCGAAAGTAAATGTGACCGCGCCTTAAAGACATACACTATATTGCCAAAAGTATTCGCTCATCTGCCTTTAGACGCATATGAACTTAAGTGACATCCCATTCTTAATCCATAGGGTTTAATATGACGTCGGCCCACCCTTTGCAGCTATAACAGCTTCAACTCTTCTGGGAAGGCTTTCCACAAGGTTTAGGAGTGTGTTTATGGGAATTTTTGACCATTCTTCCAGAAGCGCATTTGTGAGGTCAGACACTGATGTTGGACGAGAAGGCCTGTCTTTGCTCTAATTCATCCCAAAGGTGCTCTATCAGGTTGAGGTCAGGACTCTGTGCAGGCCAGTCAAGTTCTTCCACACCAAACTCGCTCATCCATGTCTTTATGGACCTTGCTTTGTGCACTGGTGCGCAGTCATGTTGGAACAGGAAGGGGCCATCCCCAAACTGTTCCCACAAAGTTGGGAGCATGGAATTGTCCAAAATCTCTTGGTATGCTGAAGCATTCAGAGTTCCTTTCACTGGAACTAAGAGGCCAAGCCCAGCTCCTGAAAAACAACCCCACACTATAATCCCCCCTCCACCAAACTTCACAGTTGGCACAATGCAGTCAGACAAGTACCGTTCTCCTGGCAACCGCCAAACCCAGACTCATCCATCAGATTGCCAGATGGAGAAGCGTGATTCGTCACTCCAGAGAACACGTCTCCACTGCTCTAGAGTCCAGTGGCGGCATGCTTTACACCACTGCATCCAACACTTTGCATTGCACTTGGTGATGTATGGCTTGGATGCAGCTGCTCGGCCATGGAAACCCATTCCATGAAGCTCTCTATGCACTGTTCTTGAGCTAATCTGAAGGCCACATGATCTTTGGAGGTCTGTAGCAATTGACTCTGCAGAAAGTTGGCGACCTCTGCGCACTATGCGCCTCAGCATCCGCTGACCCCGCTCTGTCATTTTACGTGGCCTACCACTTCGTGGCTGAGTTGCTGTCATTCCCAATCGCTTCCACTTTGTTATAATACCACTGACAGTTGACTGTGGAATATTTAGTAGCGAGGAAATTTCACGACTGGACTTGTTGCACAGGTGGCATCCTATCACAGTACCACGCTGGAATTCACTGAGCTCCTGAGAGCGGCCCATTCTTTCACAAATGTTTGTAGAAGCAGTCTGCATGCCTAGGTGCTTCATTTTATACACCTGTGGCCATGGAAGTGATTGGAACACCTGAATTCAATTATTTGGATGGGTGAGCGAATACTTTTGGCAATATAGTGTATTTCGGGTTCAATACAAGTTAAACTCAATAGACAGCATTTGTGGTATATTGATTACCACAGAAAATTATTTTGACTCGTCCCTTCCTGTAGCTGTTCTCAAAGTAAATAAAAAAAGCTGTCACAAATGCTGACAAGAAAAAAGTCTGGGCAGATATCAGTCGAAGTATAAATGCAGAAACTAACATGAAACTGTTTCTAACCACAGGCAGAGAGCTGTAGTTCCAACAAACAACTTTGTGATGCTGTTTGTGAATGTTGGTTGGAACTATTGTTTTGCAAAACACCAAATCGTTAAACTATGTTGGTAACAATTGAACTCGCGACCATAGATGGCTAATGATGCTTTTAGTTGCTGATAGTTCGTAACTTGCAACTTATAGGGCTCAAACCAATAGTCTTCTGTTTACTGAGATTTAGCTGCTATGCTACACCACCTTAAAAACATAAACAATCTCCCAAAGAAAATTATATACATCTCTTTCTACTTAATGAAGAAAGAAAAAGTAGTTTAAATCGGAAACAACTCATAAAGTGCTTTCGTGTTTGCCTGGTCTATGGCTGGATGAGCATGATAAAGTGTTTCCCAGAGCAGGGCAGTGCTAGCAAGGCACTAATGAGCTTCTTCTTTGACAGAGTAATTAAGTTCACACTCGGGGAGAGTGTCTCTTGTGCAAAAAAAACAAGAATCCCCAATATACCTGTGAAAGCTGTTAACCTAAAGACGAACGACACGGCCACAAAGCTAGTTACTGTAGCTTGCTTGGCTGACAAAGTGCTAATGTTGCTGATGAGCCAAAGCGAGACATACGTTATTGCTGTTTTGATGCCAAGCATTCTACAGACTTAGTGAGTTGCTTTAATGACTTTGCACGTGGGTGGGCTTGGAGAACTGGAGAAAAATAAAAAAATATATAAGTGTGGGAATGATGGATTGGTTTGGAGCACACTGTCAGCAGGCACTTTGCTCCAAAGGCTGTTTATGTTTCTATAGATGTGCCATTCCTACTATGCAGAACATTTTTAATGTACCTATTATGCTTGTCTTTAATGTTTAATGTTTTTTAATGTAATAATTATTTTTTTATTAGATTTTTCTTGTATTTATCTTTCATTGTGGCTCTCTTAAAATGTTGTCCTGTCATGTGTAACAGATCCAATCAATGGAAATTATTAATTGTTGGAACAGTGAAATAGCTTTTGTACATCTTTGTAAATTTTTTAAGCAGTATTCCTAAGCAAAACTGTGATCTGTTGGCAAAATAAGGTGTGTAAGTGGTCAAATATTGGTATCGGCCTATAGTTTTTTGTTAAAGCTGGTATCCGTGACGACCAAAAATGTTCATATCGGTGCATTCCTATCCTCAGTATCACTTTCCATCCTGTTAGTTTTTTCATAAAATCTTTTCAGCTAACAAAAGTCAGTTCCTTAATGACATCATACTCCAGGAACTGACTTTTTGCAGGGAAAACAACCACACAAATATCAATAAATATTAGCGATATATTTTATGAAATCTGTGAATTCTAATGGTTTGTGTTGCAGTTTTGAGTGGGTTGGACTCCATTCTGTTTGATAAATTTATACAAATTGGTTTGATAGTGTCAAGATGTCAAAAGATGGTTAAAAATATATATTAAAAAAATCTCAAAAACCTCAAGTTGACACCCTCATGTAAGCTAACTGTCAATCCCTCACTGAGCAATAGTTAGCTTTAGCTTTTTATTTCCATCCTGTTCATTTTCTTGCCATTGTGTTAATAATCAAGTTATAATGAATAAAGTTGAAGGGTCTGAGCTTGACCAGACCATATTTCTGTAAGTCGAGTACACCCTTTCATAGAAATACATCCTTAGAATACAACACACACATATACATTTTTTAAAAGTTACAGAGTTGAAAAGTTACTACATAACAGGAATGAGCCGCATGTGTGTCTTCAATATGGATGTCTGTTCAGTTTTAGTGTGTGTGTTTCCGCATCTAAGCATGTCTCACTCGTAGTCGTCTTGCAATCTGCCCACTGCTCTTTAACCCCCCGCACACATTGTGAGAGCCGTTTTAAGGCTGTTGCTTAGCAACCTGTGCCCGCTCTGCTGATTGGCAGGGCAGTGGCAGCAGGGGAAGTCAGGATATGTCAGGTCAGGTTTGCGTGATTATGGGCCAACAGGCTGTCATTGTGTATTACACTCTTCACGTGGCTTGACCAGTTTGGCCCCTCAAATAACAGACTGCTGCTTACCTCAGTTAATCGTGATTCAACCAAACAAATGCAGACTGCAGAAGTTTGAAGGAAACTTGGAGGAAACTTCCATTCCTTGATGCTGATTGGTCAATGCAGCTTTTTAGCAGTGCTAAATATGACGTAAACACCTACTGTAAATATCACTGCACTGCACCCACAGAGCCCAACTATTAACCTTAGTTTACATCATAGGGACTATATATGTTTTATTTTTAGTTTTTGTTATTTACAAGAACATATAACTAATGGTGTGTTATAAGGCCTTATGGATGCATTCTAATGCATTACAATATCTTTATAATGCATTAAACTGTACATTCTGGCTTCGAAAAAGTATAATAGTAATTTTAGTAACTGTTTTTATAGTAATTATAGTAATATTATAATATTTTTTAAAAAGTGATATTATATTATAAAAAAGTATAAAGTAATATAATACTAATGAGGTAGTTTAAAATGTGCATGTACTTAAAGGAATACTCCGGGTTCAATACAAGTTAAGCTCAACTGACAGCATTTGTAGCATAATATTGATTACCACAAAAATACGTTTTGACTTGTCCCTCCTTTTCTTTTAAGTTAAAGTGAGGCACTTACAATGGAAGTGAATGGGGCCAATTTTTTGAGGGTTTAAGGCCAGAAATGTGAAGCTTATAATTTTATAAAAGCACTTACATTAATTCTTCTGTTATGATTGATTTTATTTTAAATTTATTTTATTTTAAATTATTTAATTAGTTGTCAAGTATTTGACCTGTAAACTTCAAACAGTCATTTTAGAGTTTTAGGGTTTGTTGACATTACATTGTCATGGCAATAAAGTTGTAAAACTGGTTATAACTTTACACAGAAAAGGTTGGTAAGTGATTTTATCACACTAAAATCACTTTAGCATGCATATTGTTTTCGTATTGTGGCTATACTTTTGAAACAGTGAATATTTTAATGTAAAAAAAATTGGCCCCATTCACTTCCATTGTAAATGCCGCATTTTTATTTGATTTTTTTTTAAAGGAGGGATGAGTCAAAATTTATTTTTGTGCCACAAATGCTGTTAATTGAGCTTAACTTGTATTGAACCCGGAATATTCCTTTGAAGGTGCTATAAGTGATTTTTTCATGGAAAGGTATGCAAAAAATGTTCCTACTAAAGATATACTGAAATAAATGTCATGAGATATCTCACTAAAGTTAAAAGCTAAAATCGCTTACAGCACCTTTAAGAGAATATATTTTTGTTTCGTTTTACAACATACTGTATGTACAATTGCATAATGACGCTTTCACTTTTTGAGTGACAGTAGATGTTCTATTTATAAAATATAACATTTTAGTGTAGTTTAATTTAAATATGAACTTTATCTCAGAACTTTCTCGTAAAATTAGCTATAAAACTAACGTGGAGAGCATAGCTCATGCTAATTTGGTCTTGGAAGAATTTTGATGAGAAATGTTTGAGAATCTCTGACTTTTCATTGCAGACATAGTTTGAAACATTGAGATCTCTTTTGAAACTGTAGAGAAGACACGTGAGATTACTGGGGTCTTTTTCTCAAAAGAAAAATCACATTAATGAAAGTTCTTGAGCGACATAACGATGTCTGATTTGTGAATGATTCGTTCTTTCGTGTCAGATCTTTTCAATAAATATGTCGATCCGGTTCTCAGAACAAGTCTGAATGATTCGTGTGGATATGGTTCTTGGGTTCTTGAGTTTATGATCCAGTTGCAGCGGTAAACAGCTTACAGGAGGAGAACATTATCGGTGAATAACATCTTAAATTTCAGTCTGCTCTGGCACACAGAACAATCGTTTGACTTCAGAAGACTTTATATGTATTGTATGTGTCATATGGACTACTTTTACGGTGCTTTTGCATCCTTTTTTTAAGCTTAAAAGGGTTTGTGACAACATGAAGGTGAGTAAATGATGACAGAATTTCCATTTTTGAGTGAACTATCCATTTAAATGAGAATGCATGAATGACAGCTGAGAATGTGAGGATTGATTGGAAGAATTTGCAGGAGAAACAGAGAGAGGTGTATGTTGTGTTATCTGAGCATTACAGAGAAGCCATTACCATGCAGGTTCAGCCCAGCGTAGCAGAAATATTCAGCACAGCAGAAGCACGTATTGATTTCTGAGAAAAGTCAATCTGGTTCCTAAGTAAATATTATGGCAGCTGCTTAAAGCCAAATGCTATGATGCCGCAGAAACAAGATGGAGTACAGGGCTTGGCCTACCTGTCCTGTTTTTGTTCTTTCCCAATGTGTTTGAAACAAATTAAAGAACCCATGAAATTAAAATTGGAGTTTTGTGGCTTTTAGTCCATGTCTTTTAGTATGTTGGAGCTCCATATATGTATATAGTTATGGAGCTCCAACATACTTTAAAGAATGGCAAGAAAATGATCATGGTACATGTCCAAAAACGTGGTTTTGCCATGGTACCATGTCAAAAAAATAATGGTAATGCCGTTATGGATCCCTGCGTACACAAACGTTTGGCTTCGCTTTATGCATAATTTAAATTAATTTAAACTGACTGATCTCAGTTCAGGAGACTCTGTGCTGTTTGTAAAGAGTTAAACTTGAATGAGTCATTTGACAGAACAACATAGCACTGATCAAAGCCGAGTTTGTCTTTGGGAGAAATGTCATAAACTACATCTGGTAAAAAACCTAATTAAGTTTTTACATTAAAACCTGTTTGAGTCAAAAGATTAAAGTCTCTAATTTCATTCGATATGCCATTTTTAAAATGTGAGTGTTTTTTTGCGAAATGCCATGCTGCTAAACACAATGTACACTAATGTTTACTTTAGCACATATTTTTCTAAGTAATCCCACATTTACTGCGCATTATCACATTGAGAATCAATGGGTTCATCCAAAACCTGTAAAATGTTGCTTTCAGATGCTTTATATGGAGTTAGGTTGAAAATAATGTGCATTTCAAACTGATCTGAGACCAGTGCAGACAGACAGCACACTGGAGGTTAAGTCATTCACTAAATAGGGAGCAAGGGAGCATCCTATAGCTCTCTATGCAGCTAAGTGCATTCAATGCTAAAATCTGATCAAAAGTTCAGTTTCAGGCTGCAGATGATGTTTGGATCACTCAACATGTTTGGCAGACATGGGACAATGATAATCAGTACATAGATTCAGAATTTATAATGTATAATTTTATTTTAACATGGTTGACAGTGATTGGATGTTGCTGGCCATTACTTTGAATCTGAATTAATTATGCTAATTTCTGATGTAATGTCTGTAACGTCTGAAAAACATGAATAACGAACACTCCAGGAAACATAATAAACAAATTGATATAAATATATATATATATATAGTTGTATGTTTGTATTATTTAAAATTTCACAATTTAGACCAGCTGTCCACGTATGTTGACGTAAATTTTTAGGAAAATTATTTGGTCTAGAAATGTATTTATTAATTTATTTATTTATTATTATTATTTTTTTTTTTGCATGTTTATTAGGTGCTACTAGTTACAAATCAAAAAGGAAAATGGAAAATACACACAGCAGTCACACTCGGGTCTCAGGGAGTTATGAAGAGAAAAGATTACATGATAAATTGATCTCAAATGAGGAAAAAAAAATATTTTAACAAGAATTTTGCTTTTTTGGTTTTAGATACTGTCAGATCCCCTTAGACTGGTCTTCTCAAAATATTGTTTAGGTTTATGTACTGTCTTTTTTTTTAATGTTTTATGTTTTCCTAGAAATCCACAATATGCTGTTTTTCTTAAGTTTTATCTTTATAAAAGCACCAAAGGAAAGAGTAACTGGTCATCCACCCATTCAGATCTGTCGATCTTGGAATCAAATTATTCAATAATCAGCTAAATAAAATTGAGACAACATCTCTCTTTTCCACATCTTACCTGCTTCACAGCCCTCAGTGTTTTTAATCTTAATTCAGTCTATTCAAGCACATATCCAGAGGTGACCAGAAAGAGCAGCAGTCCATAAAATAATAATCCCATCAATGCATACACACACAAATAAATCCTTAAACACACACACACATACTGTATTCAATAAGACACAGTCCTATTAGGGCAGGACTGTGTATATCTCTATATTCAAATAAACTTTAATACACGGAGCCACAGTGTTTATACATTCTGTGGAAATCAACCAAAGAACATATAACTTGTTGTCTATAGTTGTCTATATTAAGCTGGGATGGGAGTAATATTTTAACACAAAAAGAATCACACAGTTCAGTTTTAAATGAGAGTCAAAATTTTGTCCTAACAATCTGTGAGACTGGGAGGGATCGCAAAACTAATGAAATGACTGAGTAATCATTGCAATATTTAAGATCATCAGCAAAAGCATTGCAAATATAGTATCGATATTCAATATTTCACCCAGCCTGAACTCCTATTGTATATGCACACAGTTAAAGTATTAAATAAAACTCCATCATTGTCACACCTGCAGAATGTGACAATCAGAAATCACCAGCTGCACAAGTGTAAGTCAACCGTATAATTTCAGCTGAGATAAGCAGCTATAATTGACTCATTTTAATGTGCCACTTTCATTGTAAGACTATGAGACATGAATATGAGATGCAGAGAGAGACAGATCGAGAGAAAAAAAGGTCAGAGAGCATGCACATATTCTTACAAAGGCGTCCCCTCCCTTCAGAAGTAATGCATTGATTTTTACCCACGCTGCACCCTGATAAAGGAACCACATTATTTCCAATATCTTTCTCTCATTGAGGGGCACAATCAAAGCAGAGCGAGGCACATTACAATGTCAGTTCTTGCTTTTACTTTCCTGGGAAATGTGTTTTCTGTCATCTCTTAAAAACGGGACATTTTGTGATGAGGTTTTTCCAGCCTTTCCGAAAGATGATGATAGATAGATAGATAGATGGATGGATGGATGGATGGACAAACCAGAGATTGGATGGATCGATAGATAGACAGACAGACAGAGACCCCAGGCATTCGCGTTTACATACACTGTGTTTGCAGCTTTCTCTTCACCATCTTCCACTTTAACACGGCTCGTTCAGTAAGTAGTTTTTTTCACAGCAATGTAATTTCCTTGTGATGCTGGTGTAAATAATGAACATTCTTTCTGAGTAAGACATGGTGACTATAATATTATACTAACATGTAGAAAATATTCATAATATAGAATGAGTGGGTGTGTCCAAACTTTTGACTGGTAGTTTGTCACATACTATGCGTCTTGTTCCATGTGTCACAACAGATGCTGTGGATGACCATAGTGGTTATGGTGGACTCAGTTTTGTTTTAAACCTTCTAGAGTGTGTGCTTGTTTGTGAGTTTGGGTTAGCTAGGGAACCGGGGGAACCTGGCATGTGATGGCCCATCTGCATGTCACCTGGCCGGGGTGCTGGGGAGTGTGGGTAATGACTGGGAAGAAATGGCGTCGCTGGGCCTCAATGGAGGGGTAATTACTGAATGGAATCCATGCAGAAACAGGACATCTGGATCCATCAGGCTAATACATGGATGGTACAGTGACTTGAGCACAGAATGGGAATGTCAATGTCACGTATCAGAGATGAATATAGATGGTGTGAAAAATGTCATCGCCAAAAGAAACCGAGCCAATAGACCGACATTGAATGATACTGACACTAACAAAGACACTGCTCGAATCTTCTTTCTGCCTTGAATGGATGCTTAAATCTTGGTTAGTATGGGTTAATCCCACCTTTTATTCAAACTACCTTTCTAAGGACACAGCCTTGAGTTTGTCACACACTACAGAAAGCTCTGACGGAGCATTTGATGGAAAGGAGTGTGTAAATACGTTTTAAGGGTTAGGGTTGGGGAAATCAAGTGGGAATACAGCAAATTGGATTTCCTAAAAGAGCAGAATGTGCCTCTCAAATTCTCATTGGTCAACACTGCTCTACAAAGCCCAAATCAGTCACTATTACAACACTGAAACTGAGAAAAAAATACTGATTTTTCTTCTAAATGTGGATTATAAAATCTCACTCTCTTTTCTCTGAATCTGAGCACAGTTGATACAAACATGTCTGTCACAGGACAGATCATAGTCTAAGAGACCCAATTTCGGTCAGAACTCAATTTTGACAAAAATTGTCAAATTGTTCGCAACATTTGGTCACATGACAGAGCAATACTTTGAAAAACCATTGTGTTTTTTACTTTATGGCCTTGCAAGATGTCGTTCCCATAAAATGTCCTTGTGGCGCTCTCTGCCGCAATAAAAATTTGAGTGTGTAGGTGCCTTTTCATACAAGTTTACAAGACTAATCAAAACAAAAGTCTATGGGACTGCTGCATTATGCTATTTATGCTAAGCTTGTAGGCTGGTAGAAAGGCTCTGGTGCCGTGCGGACACATTACAAAGGTTCCGTCCTTCACACCAGTGTTTATGCTGTATTAACAGTAAATGCGTTAATCGCGATTAAGAAAAATGAACACGTTAAACTTTTTGAATTAATCGCATGCGTTAACATGTGAATTCTGACAGCTCTATTCAAAACTGTTTTTCACACTAAAACTTTCACACTTAGTTTGATGTCAAATTTTCTTAATTTTCTGGAAAGTTACCCACATAAACAAACAGTTAATAACAGGGACTAAAAACAGTTCAAGAAACGAAAACCGAAAAGGAACTAAACTTTTTGCAGAACGGAACCGAAAATGGTAACAAAGTCTCTTCAGTTGTTCCAGAGTGAAAATGTTATTTTTAAATTCTGGTAACCGGTTCATTTCGTTAATAAATAATTAGAATAAAATAATTTGCATAAGATGACGTTTAGTCCAAACGTGCCCACACAGTGTGTGCGTGTATGTAGGAGAGAGAGATTTAGGCTATTAATTGATTTTAGATTTATATTTGGCCAGATGTATATACTGTGTGTGTGTGTATATATATATATATATATATATATATATATATATATATATATATATATATATATATATATATAATATTTTTGGGTATATATTTAATATTAAGAATACATTTATTGAAAAGATATTATTTTATACAGGCAATATGTTATATGCTTGCTATGATTTCTATGCTGATAATATGAAAAAAAAAACAATCCTTATATTTTCACTTATTTTGGGTGAGGCGAGTTCCTTATTTTGACCAGGTCACCTGTTTCTCTTGTGAGATCTGGCAACAATGCAACTGGTATATCACCCATTCTTAGCACAGAGTACTGTCATTTTAAAAAGAACATTATTAACAGTTCTTTAATTTCGTTCTAACCGGTTACCAATTGGAAAGGAGGCTGTGGAACACCAGAACCAGAATGGAAAAAATACAGTTTCTTCTCAGAACGAACCAAAATGAAAAACATTTTGTTTTTAGTCCCTTGTTAAAAATGCCCCTGAATTTAAAACATTGGAAGTACAATATTTTAAACTCAGTTTGTATTCAGTGTGAGTTCAGTGATTTTATTCTTTTGAAAATTAGGCCTTTATTTCCACAGTTCAAAAGTCCATGCATTAAATCCTAAACAAACTTATTTCCTTCATTTAGTCCATTGATTTTTTTTTTTTTTTAGTCCTGTTCTGTATATATGAAACATGTACAACTTTTAGGCTCTGCAAATTTCATTATGTTTTTATTTGAGTTTTATCGTGGCTCCTAATGTGCTACTCAACCTCCAATTATCGTGCCTTTGTTTACTGAAACTGTATTCCTGAAAACGTGTGTTTGTTTGTGCAGAAAGACAGGGCTGCATTATTAGAAGTAAGAACATGAGCAAACACGGCACTAACTGAATCAAGCGTGCTGTGGACCGACTGCATAAAACCAAACAGAGGAGAAAAATGAATTTTAAATACAAGAGAACTGTAGTCTCTCCCTGACGTTGCTCACAAAGATGAAGCAACAAATTAATTCACCAGTATCTGGTGTCACATTGTTTTGACTTTTGGTGCTTTTGATGTAAAGAGAAATTAATGTACGTAAATTGTTGTTACATATGCCACATACACAGTGCAGCTACTGTAAATACACACTCCTTACATTGGTACTTACAGTATGTATACAGACATATATTGTATATACTCTCACTCACTTTCACACTCGTGTATATGGTGTAGTGACAATAATTTGATTTGATTCAAATACGCTTACAGTGGAAAGAAAAAGCATTTGAACCCTTTGGAATTACCTGCATTTATGTATAAATTTGTCACAAAATCTGGTTTGATCTTCATCTAAGTTACAATAATAAACAAACACAATCTGTTTGACTAATAACACACAAATTATTTTATTGTTCTTGTACATATTGAATACATCATTCAAACATTCACAGTATAGGTTGGAAAAAATATGTAAATCCCTAGGCTAATGACATCAACAAAAGCTAATTAGAATCAGGAGTTGGCAAACCTGGCATACAGTTAATGAAATTAGATTGGTGGTGTGGGTTAGAGATACTTTGACTTATAAAATGAACTTAAACATTTTGAGTTTGCTATTCACAAGAAGCATATGCTGACGTGGACCATGCCTTGCAAAAAAAAAATTGAGATCAAGAATTGTTGCTTTTCATAAAGCTGGAAAGGGTTACAAAGTTATCTAGAAGAGCTTAGATATTCGTCTGTCCACAGTTAGACAAATTGCCCATAAATAGAGACGATTTAGTACTGTGGATACTCTCCCTAGAAGTGGCCATCCAGCTAAGATGACCCAAAGGGCACACTGCAGAATGCTCAATGAGGTAAAAAGAACTCTAGAGTGACAGCTCAAGACTTGAAGGAATCATTGGAAGTGGTTAACATCTCTGTTCATGAGTCTACTATATGGAAAACATTAAACAGGCATGGTGTCTATGGCAGGACACTACGAAGTAAGCCGCTGTTTTCCAACAAAAACATTACTGCGTGCCTGAAGTTTGCCAAAGACCACCTTTACACTCCACAATACTACTGGGTAGGGCTGCAACTAACGATTATTTTGATAATCAATTAATCTAATGATTATTAGAATGATTATTCGACTATTCGGCGATTATTGCAATGATTAATCATTAGCTCTTAACCGATTATTCAGCTTGTGCCCAAATTAAAACTTGTATCAAACATGCTTACTAACAATAAAGAGGACAAAATCATCTTTTAAAAATACCTCTAAATGACATTCACTGAATTAAAGGGGGAAAAAATATATTTTTATTAAGTTTAATTCAGTAAAGTAATTCACTGTAAAAAACCCTATTGTTATCAAGTGTTTTTGTCTTGTTTTCCATTTAAAATTAAAAAAAAACCTTATAACAAGATACATTTAATTGAGAAGCAACATATAAGATATTTATACTTGCTTTAAGAGAATGACATATATTATGATTCAATAAGTCGTGAGCCATCACGTTATAATCTAGCTGCAGCAAGCACGCGAGCTCAAGGGACGAGCGTCACTGCGACAGAGTGTGCCTCAGCTGGGTGCAGTTTCAATCTCTCCCCCTTAGATCGGGACACTTCGTGCAACTCATAGGATAGGCGCTGACCGCACAGAGAAATGCCAGTTTTGGAGTTTGTAGTTATTTACATGACCTGCTTCCATATTATTTTAACTTTAATAAAGCTATAATGCATTAAATATAACTGCATTAAAGATGTAACGCCGGGGTGTTTCCATTAAAGACACTCGACACACAAGTTTTGCTTCAGTGAGCGGCAGCTCCAGCTCCACTTATTCCACAACAAGAGTGCTTCTGTATTTACTTATTTTGTATTTTTGCATTATAATTCCCTCATACTTTGCGATCTACATCACCTGAAGCTGTTTGGAAAGTTTAGAGTTCATCTAGACTGTGAGCTGTGTAATTCTTCCTCTCCTCAGTCAGGCGCGAACTGCAGTGCTGCTCTCGCGCGTCATCATTAGAGTTTAATATGATCTCATGTTAGGTTAAATGAGACCAAACGACAATTCGACAACAAATTTTTGCTGACAATTTTTTATTGTCGATAACATCAACTAATCGTTTCAGCCCTACTACTGGGGAAAAGTTTTGTGGACTGATGAAACTAGGGTTAAATTGTTTGGGAAGAAAAGGCATCACTATGTATGGCATAAAAAGGGCACCACATACCAACATGAAAACATCATCCCAACAGTGAAGTACGTTGGTGGGAGCATCATGATTTGGGGCTATTATGTTGCTCCAGGGCCTGGACCTCTTGCCATCATCGAGGGAAAAATGAATTCCCAAGTTTAACAAAATATCCTACAGGATAATGTCAGGGTGGCTGTGTGCCAGCTGAAGCTCAGTAGAAGCTGGGTAATGCAGCAAGACAATGACCCTGAACATCAAAGTAAATCCATTACAGAATGCTTCAAAAAAAGAAAATCCACCTCTTGGAGTGGCCCAGTCAGAGCCCAGACTTGGTGTGGAATGACCTCAAGAGAGTTGTTCACACCAGACATCCTAAGAATATGGCTGAGCTGAAGCAGTTCTGTAAGGAAGAATGGTCCAAAATTCCTTCTGAACGTTATGCAGGTCTAATCCGCAGGCTTGGTTGAGGTTATTGCTGCCAAAGGAGGATCAACCAGTTATAAGTCCAAGGGTTCACTTACTTTTTCCACAGCACTGTGAATTGGGATGTGTTCAATAAAGACATAAAAGATTATAATTGTTTTTGTGTTGTTAGCGTAAGCAAATTGTGTTAGTCTATACTTGTGACTTCAGATCACATTTTATGACCAATTAATGCAGAAAACCATCTAATTCCAAAGGGTTCACATACTTTTTCTTGCCACTGTATATTTCTTGGCTTGACCCTTCACTCTCATACACACCATAATGATCACTCAAATGCAAGAGTTTGGTGATTAAACTGATCATATTTATGCCAGTGTGCTTCATAACTGCGAAAAACTAGTTTTGCACCACTAAATGTTCATGCTGTTTTATTAGGTCTGACCTTCAATGTAGCACTTTTAATTATCCCAAAGTGATTTAATTTCATCTGCATTCACCCCTAAAGCATCCCCCCCCCCCCCCCTTGTATTAGCATGCTTAGTGTTAGCATTACACAGTCTTGAGCTGGGATTGCACTCCCAGCCAACATTATAGTCAACCTTCAACGTCTTGCAGTCTCAAGTGGTGTTAAGGCTGGATTTCCCTCCAAATTGTGGGTCAAAGTTGGCCGTACATGTTTGCAGCCACATACGACAAAGAAGCACTGAGATAGTGGTGTGTGTGTGTGCATATTGTCCCTTGCCAGGGCTTTTCCATTTTTCCCAGAGCTTAGCCATGCTTCAAAACCATTTCTCCACGAACTACGGCACCTGACATGCCACTTTTCACGTTGTCTCTTCAGTCTGATTAGCGCACTAGAAGAGACCCTTGACGATCGGTCTGTTCATGATAGCACAAAGCATTAACTACCTGTCTGTATTACAGCCAATCACCACACCATGCAAAAACCAATGCAATTTTTCCAGCAACAACACTTCCGATGGCTTTACGATGTCCATCAATCTCTTGGGCTGATTGTCAGGTGTAATGCTTTTTTAATTGCGTGGGGAAAAGTGAAAATGTCTGCACTACTGTTTCCTATATGTCAGGCTCTATCAGCCTTGGACAGATGCTGCGTTGGGGCTTTTATTTATTTATTTGTTGTTGGTGGCACAAAAGTGCCACACATTGTTCATTGTCTTTCTCCACTCAGATTGAGCACTGTGCTAAAAATGGCCTCTGCGCCGTTTGAGACAAAAGCCACAGCACGATCTGCTAGCTCTAGCACAAAGATGTCGAGAGACAGACAGACTGAATAATGTGTTTGTCAGTGGGCTGATGACTCAGCTGAAAAATAAATCCTGGTCCAGCCTGGCGTTTCACCTGACATTGTGCTGCTCGTACTTCATATGAAGGGTTAGCTTAGCAAAAACTCCTTGACGAGTCAAAAGAGTTTGTTCAGATCTGAATAGTAGACTTGAAAACTAGATTTGCTTTTCCTAAAGGAAATAAGAGTGTTTGTAAGCAAACAATTCCGGTTTCAATACCAGGTTAGCTGAATAGCCAGCATTTGTGGCAAAATGTTGATTACCACAAAAAAAAAAAAAGAGAAAAAAAAAAAAGAAAAGAAAAGAAAAATCAGCTCATCCTTCCTTTTCTTAAAGAAATTCTAAAATCGGGGCCTGGGTAGCTCAGCGAGTATTGATGCTGACTACCACCTCTGGAGTCGCGAGTTCGAATCCAGGGTGTGCTGAGTGACTCCAGCCAGGTCTCCTAAGCAACCAAATTGGCCCGGTTGCTAGGGAGATTAGAGTCACATGGGGTAACCTCCACGTGGTCGTGATTAGTTGTTCTCGCTCTCAACGGGGCGCGTGGTAAGTTGTGCGTGGATCGCGGAGAGTAGCATGAACCTCCACATGCTGAGTCTCCACGGTGTCATGCACAACAAGTCACGTGATAAGATGCGCGGATTTGATAAGATGTGTGATATGATATCTCAGAAACAGAGGCATCCGAGACTTGTCCTCCGCCACCGGGACTGAGGTGAGTAACCACGCCACCATGAGGACCCTGTAAATAGTGGGAATTGGGCATTCCAAAATTGGGGAGAAAAGGGGATAATTTTTTTTAAATCAAGGTTACAGTGAGGCACTTACAATGGAAGTGAATGGGGCCAATTTTTAGAGGGTTTAAAGACAGAAATGTGAAGCTTACAATTTTATAAAAGCACTTACATTAATTCTTCTGTTAAAACTCATGTATTATTTGAGCTGTAAAGTTGTTTATATGTAAATTTTACAGTCATTTTAGGGTTTTAGGGTTTGTTGACATTGGATCGTCATGGCAATGAAGTTGTAAAATTGGCTATAACGTTTCACAGAAACATATAGTAAGTGATTTTATCACACTAAAATCATGTTAACATGCATATTGTTTATGTTTTGAAGCTATACTTTTGAAATAGTGAGTATTTAAACGTTTACGGATTGGCCCCATTAACTTCCATAGTAAGTGCCTCACTGGAACCCAGATTTTTGCTTTTTTTGATGAAAAGGAGGGGCAAGTCACAATTAATTTTTGTGGTAATCACACAAAAGTTTTAGGTAAGTTTAGGTTTTAGCCTTTGGTTCTGTGTAAATTAAATCTAGTTACTTATCTGGTAAGGATCCATGAATGACTTTTTCCGTTAATGAAAATTCTGTTTTTGCTTCTATTTTAACTATAAAGGGCAGTAACAGCTAAATGTTATTGACTGTTTTGTACTACACTTAATAAAGACTTATATTTTAACATGTCAAGTTAATAATATCAGCATTGACTTGTGTGTTTTTTTGTTTGCTCTTTTTCATAGGTATATTCAGGGTGCTTCGTCTCCAAAGGACATGGTCATCATTGTGGATGTGTAAGTAACCTTTTTAACATACAGCACACTAAACAAAACTGTATATACACTCTCTTGATATCTCTCTGTTTGTCTCGTGTGCACCACTTTAACACACTCTGTCATCACTGTTGTTAAAAACTGTCCGTTATCACGCACATAAACGAGTATGTTTCTTTACTGCCACCTGCTGGCAAATATGGCATTGTAGATACTATATTGTCTTAATGTTGTATCTTGTAAGGCTCATACCTAAATATTTTTCCTCACAATGCTATTGCATTCCTGAAAAATGACTTTGTGGTTATATAAAATTAAAAATGACATTCCAGTGGAATTGGCTTCAGGTGTAGAATTTAAAATGTCCTGCAACTCAGTCAAAGCCGATTTTATCTGACCTCTAAAGTTTATTACTGTATGTACAATTTTGCATTATACATAACCTCTTGATTCTCATTAAAACTGATGATTAGCACTTTTTATAGTTTATTTATAGATGATGTTCCATAATTTTAGGTGGGATTAAATCCACTATTGATAAGGCAAGCATCACTATTACTATTGATTTGAACAATATCCTAGCCCTGAAAGCACACGTACATCAACCACACATCTATTCGATGTGGACATCTGGAAGACGTATTTTTTATATACAAATCCATCATATGTCTTTGAGATGTTTAGGATTATGAATGTATGTTAATTATCTTTTTTGAAGCTGTTTTAAGCTGTTTATCAGATTTATTAGAATGTGATGCTTTCTTGATGAAACACAAAGAGACATCTTGGAGATTTACGTGTGCTATCTGGGAAGTATTAAAATTTGGTCCATGGCTCATCCTGCACCATTTGCGCAACAAACATGAATGATACCTCAAATCTTGCGGAATATTGAGGTGAACTATTTACCCTTTAAGCTTGCTGGCTCACGATAATTATTTTTATTTATTTATTTTTTAATATATTAATAAATACAGTGACCTTTGACCAACACAAAATATGCTCAGTGAGTAAAGACGTTGACTACCACCCCTGGAGTCCGGGGCGTGCTGAGTGACTCCAGCCAGGTCTCCTAAGCAACCAAACTGGTCCGGTTGCTAGGGAGGGTAGAGTCACATGGGGTAACATCCTCGTGGTCACTACAATGTGGTTTGCTCTCAGTGGGGCACGTGGTGAGTTGTGCGTGGATGCCGCAGAGAATAGCATGAAGCCGCCACACGTGCTAGGTCTCCACGGTAACACACTCAATAAACCACGTGATAAGATGCGCGGATTGACGGTCTCAAACGCAGAGGCAACTGAGATTCGTCCTCCACCACCCGGATTGAGGCACTATGCCACCATGAGGACTTAGAGTACATTGGGAATTGGGCATGCCAAATTGGGGAGAAAAGGGGAAAGAAAAAATAAATTAATAAATAAATAAAACATTATTATTACAAATAGTTTTTTTTTTTTTTTTTTTATAATGGAACTAAATGCATTTTGAAGAAACAATAAGTATATATAGAGTCAAATTTCAGCACTTTCAAAATCTGCGATTAATTGCGATTAACTATGAAAAATCAGGCGATTAGTCACAATTAAATATTCTAATTGACTGACAGCACTACAAAAAAATATTTAACATGGTACTAAATTGCCATCGTAAACCAAACACTCTAGTATTATGGTGGTGAGTTTTTGTTACATGCAAAAATCTAGTTTTATTGTTTTTCTATCATAAATTATCATTACCACCTCATGCAATGTTTTATTTATCAAGCCTTTGTGAACTTGAGTGTTGAAATGATCTATGCACGTCATTTAGAGTCATTTTTAACACTGCGTCGTAGTTTAACAAATAGGTGACAGCCATTATGCGCATAATCGTCAAGAAAACCATTAATATTCTTAAGTAAACCACTCAACAAAAACTGCTTAATGGAGGTTAATTGTTGTTAGCTGGCAATGTGCCATAACCTTAAATAGATACTGATATCTATTAGAAAAAAAAGCAATTGCAGCTGTCGATTGCCAAAGCAATCTCATGCCAATCAAAAGCACCTTCACAGTGAACATTTGTGACAATCTTCAGACTAATCTCATTGTAACTACTGGAAACATGAGACAATACTGCTGTCGCGAGCCTTTTCTCTCCAGAAATGCTGTTCCAATGTGCTCAGCTTTATTAAAGCTTCTAACTCTGGAAGCCAAATTACACATGAACTCATGCGCTCTGTGATTGCTTTTTCAATAGCTGCTGTAAGCTATTAATAAGTCCAATTTGCATCTTAGAATTTAAATGTACTCTGTTTCTGAAGATTGGCTGTCTCCGTACTGTCTGTAAAGATGTTGGCTTTTAACGTGCCGTTTAGAATTTACTTTTGATGGATGTGGCTGGTACTTAGCAACAGGTTCTGCTTGGCAACAGCAGTTTTGGGTGCATGTTTCTACAGTATGTATGGCCACTTTGAGAGCAATGTTACTGTAATGTGAAAACAGCAATGATATATTATTCAAATAGTAGAGTATTTATACATCATGGTAGCATTTGTTGTACTGCCTTTCATTTATGCTGGTTTTAATAATATTACTGTGTTTGTATTTGAGGTGAAATATGTCCTGGATGTTTCTTCTTGAGATTCACCGGGATATATGTATTTGTATTTATAGGAGCGGCAGTGTAAGCGGACTGACCCTGAATCTCATGAAAACCTCTGTCTATGAAATGCTAGACACGCTTTCTGATGATGACTACGTAAATGTGGCCCGGGTAGGTGCACACACACACACACACACACACACGCACACACACACACACTGTCCAAACATACCAGAAATGTGTGCAAAAAATGTGCGTTTAACTTCAGTAATGTCATATTTCAGAATATTCAGCCACTTAAATGAACCGGCTAATAAGAGTGATTCATTAGAGATGTACTACTATATGTTTCACGGTGTAGATTCAAAAGAATTGGCTCATAAGAGCCATTCATTCAGGATTTGGACCACACTTCATGTTTCATGCTGTATATAAAATTGAAACAGCTCATAAGGGTAATTAGTTCGGGAATCGGACTATGCTGGTCGTGCTCTATGTTTTGCACTGTAGATTCAAAAGAACCGGTCATAAGAGTCATTTGTTCTGGGAATCGAAATACACTGGTCATGCTCTATGTTTTGCGTTGTAGATTCAAAAGAACCGCTCAGTCTGTCGGTCAGGAATCGGACTACATTGGTCGCGCTCTATGTTTTGAGCTCTAGAGTGAAATGAACCATAAGAGTCTTTTGTTTGAAAATCAGACTACACTGGTCACACTGTATGTTTCGGGCTGTAGATTCAAAAGAACCGATAATAAGAGTCACTTGTTCAGAAATCGAACTACATTGGTCACGCTCTGTGTTTTGCACCTTAGATTCAAAAGAAGCGGCTCATAAGAGTCTTTCATTTGGACTATTCTGGTCATGCTATATGTTTTGTGCCACTGAATGGTAGCGCAGGAAGCACTATCAGCGTATTTTAGCATGGCATCTGATCCACATCGTGAATGTTCAAGAACCATTAACGGAACCCGAAAGTTACGAAAATCTTTCACTTTCGGTTCTAAATAAGAACCGGTTCTAGGTTCTTAATCCCTAGGTGGGACCTGATTTTATTAACTGGGTGTGACAAGGAGGAGGGCGGGGCCGGGCCATGACTACGCACGCCCAGCCCCCAATCGGGCTAGTCAGCTGAGGAGAGGGATAAGTGCAACGAGAAGCTTGTAGCTCTCTTGTTTTTCCCTGCACAAGTGGCCTTGGTTATGTCATCAGACTAGTGTTGTCAGTTGATTAAAACTTTTATTCGCAATTAATCGCAGATTTGAATGTGGTGAAATTTGACTCTAAATACTGTATACCCCTTTTCCTGTTGAAATGCATTTATTTCTTTCTTAGGAAAGATAAAAAGCAAATTTGTAACAATATAATGCTTTATTAAAATTTTTCAAACAAAGCATTTCACAGTATAAAGATAGAAATGCACTAAACTAGCACCAATTCAAGTAACATTAAACGATTCCCGAAGTCTAAGTGGGAGTTTGACTAATTGAAAGAACTAGTCCCCACATAGGTTGCATATTCATTGCAATATGCATTAAATCTCTGAAACTCTCATCCTCCACAATGTTATTCTGCTGGTAGACTGTGGCTATCCGCTTTGTTACAGCAATCGTGAAGCTGCATTCATGAATCGTGTCAGGAGCACTTTGAACTACAAATGAAAAGCGCTTCCAGACAAAAATGTCTCAATCTGCGTTTTGGTGGTAGTTAAGACTTTGTGTGCTTCTGTGGTAATTAAAATGCACCTACGGCTGAAAAATACTTGATTTCTGTCACAAGTCCCATTTGGGCTTGTTTTGTACAACAAATAGCGTCAAGAGCTCCATCATTTGATCACTGACAAGGCTGTTGTGTGCGTTTGTGGTGTGTGCGTTAGTGTAATGAGTCCGGGTGGACACATCACAAAGCTTCCGCCCTTCTAACCAGTGTTTATGCTGGTTTATGCTGTATTAACGGTAAATGTGTTAACCTCGAATAAGAAAAATTAATGCATTAAACCTTTTAATTAATGCGCTACATCAGACAAGAAAAGTTGGAGAAGGTTACCACACTGGGATGAAAGATTATGACAAAAACGTATGTTGTTTCTTTATAATCGCATACTGTACACTGATTAATCATGCAAATAAGGAAAGTCACATAGATTCAGAAAATAAATGGGGTCAATTTTGATTTCATGTTGACTTTTGTTTTCTCCCCTTTTCTCCCCAATTTGGAATGCCCAATTCCCAATGCGCTCTAAGTCCTCGTGGTGGCGTAGTGACTCGCCTCAATCCGGGTGGCGGAGGACAAATCTCAGTTGCCTCCGTGTCTGAGACCGTCAATCCGCTCATCTTATCACGTGGCTTGTTGGGCGTGTTACCACGGAGACATAGCACGTGTGGAGGCTTCACGTTGTTCTCCGCAGCATCCATGCACAACTCACCACACACCCCGCCGAGAGCGAGAACCACATTATAGTGACCACGAGGAGGTTACCCCATGTGACTCTACCCTTCCCAGCAACCGGGCCAATTTGGTTGCTTAGGAGACCTGGCTGGAGTCACTCAGCAGGCCCTGGATTTCGAACTCGCGACTCCAGGGGTGGTGTTCAGCATCTTTACTCGCTGAGCTACCCATGGCCCCTCATGTTGACTTTTAAGTGTTTGTCACTGAGAAAGGATTTTAAAAAGCAAACACCGAAAATATTTCAGCAATATTTGGTTTAAAGGTCTTGATGTCTGAACTTGCCCTCCGTCCAGTCAAAAATAAGACAAGACAGAGAGCATATGTGGTGGGTTTAGTTTTTGACAGGAGTTGATGTGAGTGTAGTTAGTAAGAGGCTGTCTAATATTACTTGATTAGTAAGCATTTGGAGTGTCAGACCTGCTATTTTTCCCAAACCTCAATTTTTAGGTAAAGCCATTAAGCAATCCAATTACATTCAGTCCATACATTTTAATCGGTACAAAAATGAAAATGCGGAAAGCAAACAAAACAGAGCTTGAATTTAACGTGCAGAGAGTTTATCATTTATTGTGAGCACACAATAGCAGCACCGAGATGCAACCCACACATATACACAGCTGCACATACACATAAAGAAATATTAATGTTTTGGAGGCCCACGCCAGTAATCCGGGCTGATCTGCGGCTCTTAGAGTGTGTTTCCTAATCCCAGCTCTGAGAGCACAAAATGAGCATCATAATCTAAGCTGCAACACGCCTTATTCTACAGCCCAGTGAAGAAAAGCAGTCTTAGACCACATTAGGATGTGTGTTTACCTTCAAATGCTTATAGTCAGTATGAAATCATAATTGACCTTATTTACTTCCCTGAACATCCAGGTAATAATAATCTAAATGCTGGTGTTATTTTGGACGATCCAAAAGTGCACATTATTCCAAAGAGAAAAAATGCTTGCCTTCATAACATTTCATCAAAATGTAATAATTGTTCCGCCCCTGAAACGACTTTCCTCTTTAGCTGACATCACCTAGGCCAGAAATAATTTTCTCCAAAGGCCAAATAGCTATTTATTCATTGTTTTTTATCTGCACCTGCAGTATAGAACAAGGCTGCTGGATTTACTACTGATATTAACAGCTGTGCATTCACACACACACACAGTGCTGTGTAGTAATGGATTACATGTAATCTGGATTATGTAATCAGATTACAAATATCAAGTACTTGTAATTGGATTAAATTACATTTTAAAATACTCCTAATCAGACTACGGTTACTTTTTTTAAGGATTACATGATTACAATGGCAGTCAATTTTTCATAATTTATTGATCACCGTAATTTTTCTCTTTTTTAAATCTTTTAAAATTTCACTCTTAATCAGCCTACCTATGATATACGTTCAGTAACTCTTCGAGTGCTTTCGGAAGAGAGGGAGAGGAGGAGGGTTGTGAAATTGCACAGAGACCTGATACTAGTCATTCTATGTTTTTGGAAGGGTTTTGTCCATCAAAATGCCCAAATACACATAATTTCTTATTCACAAAGTAATCCAATCGCATTAGCGCCGTAAAAGTAGTTTTAGTTTTGTGAATTGCTTTTGTACTCTGCTTCAAAAATGGAAATGAATGCACTGTTGCTTAGAAATAACTTTTTTGTGACATTGATTGTCTGGTCTGATCTCTTACTACACATGGATGGCAATTGTAAAATGACAAAATTGCATGGCAAAATTCCACGTTTGTGTAACGCGTCCCAGAAACCTGTCAATATTTCTAAAAACTCCCATAAGAAATGCCTGATAAACTCAAATAAAAGAGTTGGGTTATAAGTAATCCAAAAGTAATCGGATTAGATTACCCCACAAAAGTAATCTGCAATATTACTTTACTAATTGCAATTTTTTTGTCCTGTAATTTGTAATCAGTACCTAATTACAATTCAGAAGTAACCTACCCAGCACTGCACACACAGACACTTTATGCTGAATTTTGCATATTCATTAAGTAAAGCTCTACTGATATAATAGGTATTAGTAAAGTATTTTGCACATACAAAATCACTACTGGTCATTTAGAATTTATACTAGTATTTACAGGTGTTTGCTAAGGCAAGCATCACTATTAGTGTTGCTCATACTCGGGGTTAGTGTTATGAAAAAACCCGTAACTCTAAGTCTGCACTGATTGTGGTATGGACATGAATGATACCTCAAATCGTGTGCTTTTTTGAGGTGAGGTGTTACTTTTTTACAATTTTCATCTCTTAGATGATAAAACAGCAGAAATAATGCCTCAAACTAACATGAACGAGGGACTTTTGGTGCATTCACGTCATGTCGGAATTATTGTTTTACTAGATTCTGACTTGTAAAGAGCATTCACTTCATTGTAAAACTCGTAATTACAAGTTGTTAACTCAGAATTCTATGAAAGCTCAAACTTGACAGTTGTGAAGTCATGTAAAACGAACCAATATGGCAGCGGCCCCAACAGTTAAAGTTAATGAACACATATTTCTGTTTGATATACCATTTTATTAATCAATTTTTACCTGCCGCTCTTTCTTTGTTCCTATATTAGCAACATGCTACAAACATTCAAAATGCCTTAGCAACCACATAGTAACATGCTTCAAACCACCTAGAATACATTAGCAATCACATAGCAACATGCTATAACCCTTATGCTATAAACATTCTTTAAATACCCAAGTTAAAATTTCCCACTTCAGACCTCCCACTTCCGAAGGGTGGGAAAATTCAGAGTTCAATCAGGTGTAAGTGACTCCATTAGTGTGTTAATAGCTGATGCAATGAGATCTAATGGATATAAAATTTTTAAAAGCATCTCAATCTAACCTTTTAATGGACTTTGTAACCTGTCCCTTGCTCTGTTTCTCTCTTTCTATCTCTCTCTCAGTTTAATGAGAAAGCATACGCTGTGGTACCATGTTTTACGACACTGGTTCAAGCAAACATAAAGAATAAGAAGATCTTCAAAGAGGCAGTGAAGAACATGCTGGCCAAAGGGACAACAGACTACAAGACAGGCTTTCAGTTTGCCTTTGACCAGCTGTTGAATGTAAGACACACACACACACACACAGTCACACGTGTGTTTACCTAGCTATCTAAATGAAGACATGCGCTATACTTCTATTTTTGTATATAGTATAGCTATATAAACATACACCACCTCCAACAATCAGTTCTAGGATTTGTTAAATAATACAACTTTTGCTTCTCATTATATTTTAGTTTGTTTACTTTTTATGTTTGATTAAATCGTATTACAAATAATAGAACTTTTGCATTTAATTACATTCTATTTAAATACTATTTCTATTTAAATTAGAGGTAGACCGATATATCGGTTTTACTGATTAATCAGTGCCAATAGTTGCCTTTAGGATCTTTCGGTGATCTGCAAAAATCTATGCCGATAGTTGCCGTTTTTGTTTTGTTTTTGTTTTTAAGTCACATGGGGATTTGCTGTATTTAATCGTTCATCATTGACAATATTCATCCATATTTTTATCCTCACTTCAGTGCATAATTTGTTATTTTGATTCGATAATAATTGTTCTGAATTGAAGCAAGGGCATGCACAGAAACATTTGACTATTAAAATGTGCTCTGCAGCACATACATCATGTCACTTACTTTATATCTTGTGAATAAGATTAAACCTAATTCCTCATTAAACGTCATCTAGTAAAAATAAATAAATAGTTACAATTCCTTTGTTATGCACCAAATCTTAATTTTGTCTGGTTACTATTGGGATTTTGGTTGAACAATAAACTGCATCTGGGATTGAATTAATTTTGGACTCTTGTAGCCTCTGTGTCTGTGCCCTTTATAGTAAGGAAAGACTAAGAACATTTTTAACATTCTAGAAATAAATTTTATATATTAGCTAATTAAAGGGTTATCGGCCATTTCCACCACCTTAGTTATCGGTATCAGCAAAATCCACTATCGGCCGACCTATAATTTAAATACAAAAAAAGAGATTCATTTGAAATGAAATGTTATGTCTTTGTCTCATTATTAACTCATGTTTTACTACAGTTCCTTAGAAGAAATTAAAATGAGACAATTGTTGACATACAGTAACAGTATAGAGTTATCAAATGAATGTGGATAGCATAGCTTATATAATGGGGTCTTGGAAGAATTTGTTGAGCAAAGTTCATATTGAAAGACTTGGAGATGTTGGTATCTTGGAAAATCTGAGCACACTATTGAGATCTCTTTTGAAACTCTTGACGAGATAAATGTGAGATTACTGAAGTCTTTTATTTTCTTCAGAAGACAAAGTCTTGAGTCATTTAATCTCACTTTTGTTTAAGAGAAACAGATGAGATGTTAAAGAGATCTCATTTGTGATTTGTCTTTCCTAGAGGAGACAAGTGATGTCCTGGGCTTCTATGTTTTCTGTTTTTCAAGTCAATCAGTCAGTTTGTGGATAATGGTTTGTCAGACGGCATGATAAATTTGACTATGGAATAGCGTGCGTGCTGAAGGTGTGCATAACGACATGAGAAAAAAAACACATGATTTGTTTGTCACTTCTATAAGGGTGTGTTTTAGGCGAATGCTGCTCTAACAGACCCTGATGTTGTGATTGATGACAGAGACCCCGATGAGATGGCCCGCATACATGCAGACAAATTTGTATTCTCTTCCGACCAAAGAGAATATTATCAGTATCTCTCGTTCTGACTTTCTCTTTTCGCCAAATTCTACTGTCAATTTAATCACCACTACGACCACAACCAACAAGGCATTTTAATTTCTGATAGCCGATTTCTGATAGGCCGAGAGGAGAGTGCTGTAAATTTGTAATTGCAGCAGTATTATTTATCTTTATTAGAATCTTGTCACAGTGATATGGCGTAGCCCGAATGTCAATGACAGCTGTGATTGGATGCGAGAGAGAGAAGGGACTTTTGGGTAACTCATCAGAGATAGGACAATCTGTGGCAGATGCGTGCAAAAGCAGACATATGATTAGAGGAACAGACATGCCTGCACACATACACACAAACTCACACACATACTCATGGTTAAGTATCTCTTATGGTTTTTATAGTTAATATGTTGATAATAATAATTCAGCAAAGGAGTACAAATTCATAGGTATGGGGCACTATTTTAAAAGCGTTAGCGCTAAGCGCTAAGCACAGCGCTATGCCATTAGTCATAAGGGCAAAGTCAATGAGCATGGCCATGAAGTTTTGGTATGTTCGTGCAAACATACGCTAAGTCAAGGCGCAAGTGGGTTTGGCAAAATCCCGTGCAAGGCGCTGATGGGCTGGGTTCTTCTCCGGTTATTGCAGCGTCTGCATCCTATTATATAGTCTATTCCCTGTCAAGCACCAGCGATATATACAAAGATATAAGAAGACATCATTTATAAGAAGTTGGCAGTGTAAATGGATTGTATGCAATGAATTAGAAGAATAGAAATATGAACTTACATTATTTTGTGCATTAACTGAACTGCGTCCTTGTTGAATGTGACACGCTCCTTTTATACGCATGGAAAACGTGGTTCAGGATATGGATGTAGGCTCCATTAAATTTAGAGAATGTAAGTATTATTAATCATTTTCATTACTGACATACAAATCATGGCTAGTATTTATAGTGATTTTATCGGCACGCACTTCACTTCTACCGGTCGATTTGATTTGAAAAATTTTATTAATTTATTGAAACACGAAAAAAATTAAACCAAAAATATTTCTACATTTACATTTCAAACGGAAAAAAAAATATAATCAAAATAACGAATTGGTTAAAACAATTAATTCCAAATCCAAACATTTTGCACTCTTCACCAGCTCCTTTTACAGTGACTTTTACTCACTCTACTACAACTGGTGGAAAAATACCAATACAAATTAGATCATAAATACAATTGTGAATATAACATAATAATAATAATAATAACTGAAAAATAAACCATGACCTTTAGATAGTTTATCACAAATCTCATAAATGGTTGTTTCATAAAACAGCTACAACAGTGATCATAATTTGATGTTACACTTTATTTTCAGAGTTTAGACATTAACTTTATTACCACCTGCTGGTGGAATCTCCAAATTGCAAATACAGGAAATAAATTTGGACTTCTCGCTGAAAACAGACATGGTAATAAAACGCCTTGTAATTACCTATTTCTCAGGAAAATAGCAAATTGCGTTTTGCGGCACTTCATTTACATACAATACACCCACAGTTTGCGCACATACACCCACAGATAGCGCAAACACACCCACCCACGCACACTTGCACTTTGTGCTGGCACGAAAATTGTGCTTAGAATTAGCCCTCTCACAAAAATTTAATAAGATGTAGCACACTGCCATTTCACCTAGCGCTTACAAAAACAGAGCCCATGATTTAAATATGAAGGTATTGCATGTGCAGAAATACTGTATTCTGAGCACGGCAAATTTGTCAACCAATAACGATTTCGGTTGTAGATATATTTAACCTATATCTAACCTAACCCTTACCCTAACCCTAACCCTTTATATTTAACTATGAGTGGGCAGCTTTACATTATTTAGTGAGAATGACAAGGAAACATGATGAAATGTGAAGATACAGAGCAGAACGTGACCCAAACAAGTCAAGACAAAGAAGAACCTGTTTCTTGCTAAGCATAACGTGAAATAGATTTTAGCTCTATACAGTTGCCGAGCTGCATCACAAATGAGACTAAACATTTGTGTATGCATTTGTGTACTTCTGTAGAATATGTTTCTGAACGCTTACTCTCTCTCTCTTTTTGTCTCTATCTCTGTCGCTCACAGGAGACCAGCGCTCCGAGGGCGAACTGTAATAAGATGATAATGATGTTCACGGACGGCGGTGAAGATCGTGCTCAAGACATCTTTGAGAAGTACAACTGGCCAAACAAAACAGTAAGTCCAGGCAAATTAAACAACAACACATCTTTCTGTCCATTCCTGTGTTTCCCATGGTTACGCCGTGTCCAAACTTTCCAGCGATAAGTAGTTTTTCTGTCCCCACTGAAAACGATAAAACATTGCAAAGTGACAAAACCCACAGCCAATCAGAACATATTTGATGTTAAATATACAGCTGTCTGGGTGGGATTTGTACTAATGAGATTTCACTATTGGTGGAGCAACCCAATGCGATGACAAAGAAACTGTGACTGAATACTTTTTTATCATTTAAACCCTTACAGATTTATTTTTGCGAAATGTTTTCCTTGAAAAGTATGCTTGTGCCTTCTTCAAAATAAATGCCTCTTGTTTTGATATTTTGTGGCAATGACAAAATGTCAATGACATTCAAAATTCAATAACATCCATACATGTTAAAGTGTGACTTAAGCGTCCAAATTATTTTTGGAGCCACTGTAGATTGTAATACACTTTAGTTACATTGATTGTGTGCTCTAAAAGGACTGTTTTACATCCACAGGTAAGAGTTTTCACATTCTCAGTTGGTCAGCACAACTATGATGTCACTCCACTGCAGTGGATCGCCTGTGCCAACAAAGGTAGGAGAGTGTTTTAATATCGTTTTTTTGAAGAGAGCTGAACCTTGTCAAATTTTCAGCCTTTCACCTGCATTTGTGTTGTTTATTGCAAAATGATAAAAGACACCGATAATCAGTAAGTATTTCTGATGGGCTCTTTTGACTTGAGCCAGTAAGCAACTATCAAGAAACCACCCAGAGCACACTAGTAGCCACCTAGCAATGCCCAAGCAACCATCCAGAACACTCTAGCTACCATCTAGCAGCAGAACAACCTAGCTACCACCTAGCACTTCCAAGTAACGTACTTCATAAGTCTGTAACTGTTGGCTGTTAAAAGTTGCAAATTCTATATTTTAGCATTAATGTAGAGTTTATCTGATATGCAGTCACAGGTGTGCATAATTTTATGACTGTTATAACAATTCGTCCAATCAGATTTTAGAGACAGATCTGTGTCATAATAACATTTAGAGGTTACTTGTAATCCCGGTAAACACCACTCAAGTAATGTTGACCCCTTTGAACTAACAAGCTAATTCCTGGCATATAGGGCATTTGCATATATACCCCCCCCCCCCACCCCACCTTCAGCTCTTAACAATCTCCCCTCTCCAGCTCTCTGATTAGTTAATAGCGAGTGGTGCCAGAATACTTCAAAAGACCCCCCAACCACCCCTCCCCACTTTCTAATTAATTAGCCAAAAAGCAACTGGCTTTCCAGTGATAACTGCATTCGCAACTTCTCTGTGTCTCCAGCCAAAACGGCTTCCACTTTAGGATTAGTCCTCTGTGCGGCCATGTTCTCGGCTGTAATGACTGACAGAGAGGGGATGTCGCCTGGCAATGCGAGCAAGATGCCTTTCGTTGCTTTCCTCTGCGGACTTGATCACCAGTGTAGCTTTTCATTTCACTTGCAATATCACAAAGCAACAGAGTAACACCCCTGACACCTCCAACAAAGACGACATCGTTTGCGTCTTTTTCCTTTAGTGTAGAATACAGTACCCATTTAAAACATTCGGTAAACAAACGCTTCCTCAGTTAAAATAAACACAAACAAACCCAAGCATGCAAACAAACATTTCCACCTTCGAAAATATGCTAAGTGGTCTTTGACAGGATTGTCTGCGTCTTTTTGTTTAGTTTGAGACAAATGGATTCACCGTTTTGTAATCATGACCAAGTCAAGGGATCAGACTCGTGGCAACAATGAGCAACATGTTTGCTTGACACAGCTTAGCATGTGTTGTCACACTACTGGCTTTCTCTCAGCAAAGCTTGTTCACACACCACTGACACAAACAAAGCCTCATATGGGCTGAATCAGAACCAGTTCTGACTCGCCTTGATTCTCGACGACTCACTTTGATTTGATTAGATTATTTCTAGCATGCTGATTGGTTTGACCCTCAAACAACTTCTGAAACCTTTTTTTTTTTCAGTTTTCACTTTATTTTCTTGACTTTGATACACTTCTAAAGACGTTAAAGTTTTAATGGTTTCTGATTCATTAACTGCCCTAGAATTGACTTCCTTATCTGAACCTTTGAATTTAGAGTCATTTTAAGGGGCCGCCGCAAGTTAAGCTGGTCTGGTCAAGCTAAGACACTTAAACTTTATTAATTATAACTTTAAAGATTATTTACATAATGCCAAGAAAATTTACAGGATAGAACCTAACAGGATGGAAATAAAGACCTAAATTTAGCCATTGCACAGAGTTAGAGTACATGAGGGAGTCAACATGAAGTAAATTTTCAAATTTAACCATCTTTTGTTTATATATATATATATAATTTCTGTAACTTTATCTAAAATAATGTAATGTTTTAGAGTTAGACAAACCTACTAATATCACAAAGCAACACAGAATTCATTGAATCCATTGCTAATACTTTCTAATGCTTATGCTGTTGTTTTCCCTCCAGACAATTTCCCTCCACTTCTTGGAGCATGATGTCATTAAGGAACTTGCATTTGTTAGTTAAAGGCATATTACAAAAGACTAGGATCAAAAGTGATATTCAGTGCATAGGCGAGTATTTCTAATTGAATTGCCAGTTTTTTTCATTCAAGAAGTCAGTGCATGGCAAAATCACAAACCAAAGTGCTTTAAAATAATATGAGCTGCACATTTCTGCATTTAAACCCTCCAATATATAGTCTTCCACTGAAAATGCCATTGTAATTGCCTTTTTTACACCAAGGAACAAGTTGTAAATATTATTCTGGTACTGTAATTGACATTATGCCACAAATGCTGTTGGTTGAGCTTAACTTCTATTGAATGCAGAACATTCGTTTAAAAAAAGATACTGGTAAACAAGAAAACTGAAATGCTGGTCCGTTTATTTTTAGCTGTGCTTACACTGATGAGCCAAAACATTATGACCACCTGCCTAATATGCTGTTGATCCTCTTCGTGCCGCCAAACCAGCGCTGACTTGCTGAAGCATGGACTCTACAAGACCCCTGAAGGTGTACTTTGG